>NC_083350.1:86809523-86817023 GCF_030254825.1 Meriones unguiculatus
GAGTGAGCGACACACATGTGATTTAGTTTACAAAGTAGTTCTTTTCATTTACGTTCTTTTCTTGGAAACTTGTTACTCTTAGGAACAAGTTAGGGTTAGGTTTATGGTTAGGTTTAGGGTTAGGGTTAGGGTTAGGTTAGGGCTGGGTCAGGGATATGGTTAGGGTTACGGTTAGGGTTAGGGTTAGGGTTAGGGTTAGGGGTTAGGGTTAGGGTTAGGGTTAGGAGTTAGGGTTAGGGTTAGGGTTAGGGATAGGGGCTTAGGGTTAGGGTTAGGGTTAGGGACTTAAGCTTAGGGTTAGGGTTAGGGTTAGGGGCTTAGGGTTAGTGTTAGGGTTAGGGTTAGGGTTAGGGGCTTGTTCTTGTGCTGTACAGTGAGATATATTACTGTTCAGTTTTCCTGTATTCCTAATGGAGCGAGCGACACACATGTGATTTACTTTACAAATTAGTGATTTTCTTTTTTGTTCTTTCATTTGAAACTTGTTCCTGTGCTGTACAATATCATATGTGAATTCGTTTAAAATGTTGTGCTTTGCTTTTCTGTTCTTTCGATGGAAACTTGTTCCTGTGCTGTACAATGTCATATATCACTTCTCAGTTTTCCTGTTATAATAATTGAACAGGCGACACGTATGTCATTTAATTTACAAAGTTGTGCTTTGCGTTTCTGTTAGGAACAAGTTAGGGTTAGGGTTAGGGTAAGGGTTAGGTTTAGGGTTAGGGTTAGGGTTAGGTTAGGGCTGGGTAAGGGATATGGTTAGGGTTACGGTTAGGGTTAGGGTTAGGGTTAGGGGTTAGGGTTAGGGTTAGGGGTTAGGGTTAGGGTTAGGGTCTTAGGGTTAGGGTTAGGGTTAGGGACTTAGGGTTAGGGTTAGGGTTAGGGTGATATCACTTTTCTGTTTTCCTGTTATAATAATTGAACAGGCGACACATATGTGTATTAGTTTACAAAATTTAGCTTTGTGTATCTGTTCTTTCAATGGAAACTTGTTTCTGTGCCGTACAGTGCGAGATAACACTTTTCGGTTTCCCTGTATTCCTAATTGAGCGAGCGACACACATGTGATTTAGTTTACAAATTAGTGATTTAATTTTTGTTCTTTCATTTGAAACTTGATCCTGTGCTGTACAATGTCATATATCACTTTTCAGTTTTCCTGTTATAATAATTGAACAGGCGAAACGTATGTGAATTCTTTAAAAAGTTGTGCTTTGCTTTTCTGTTCTTTGATGGAAACTTATTCTTGTGCTGTACAGTGCGTTATATCACTTTTCAGTTTTCCTGTTATAATAATTGAACAGGCGACATGTATATGAATTCCTTTAAAAATTTTGCTTTGCTTTTCTGTTCTTTCGATGGAAAATTGTTCCTGTGCTGTACAATGTCATATATCACTTTTCAGTTTTCCTGTTATAATAATTGAACAGGCGACACGTATGTCATTTAATTTACAAAGTTGTGCTTTGCGTTTCTGTTCTTTCTTTGGATATTTGTTTCTGTGCCATACAGTGCGAGATAACACTTTTCGGTTTGCCTGTATTCCTAATTGAGCGATCGACACACATGTGATTTACATTACAAAGTAGTTCTTTTCATTTATGTTCTTTCCTTGGAAACTTGTTCCTGAACAAGTTAGGGTTAGGTTTAGGGTTAGGGTTAGGGTTAGGTTAGGGCTGGGTAAGGGATATTGTTAGGGTTACGGTTAGGGTTAGGGTTAGGGTTAGGGTTAGGGGTTAGGGTTAGGGTTAGGGTTAGGGTTAGGGTTAGGGGCTTAGGGTTAGTGTTAGGGTTAGGGTTAGGGTTAGGGGCTTAGGGTTAGGGTTAGGGTTAGGGTTATATCACTTTTCAGTTTTCCTGTTATAATAACTGAACAGGCGACACATATGTGAATTAGTTTACAAAGTTGTGCTTTGAGTTTCTGTTCTTTCAATGGAAACTTGTTTCTGTGCCGTACAGTGCGAGATAACACTTTTCAGTTTTCCCGTATTCCTAATCGAGTGAGCGACACACATGTGATTTAGTTTACAAAGTAGTTCTTTTCATTTATGTTCTTTCCTTGGAAACTTGTTACTGTTAGGAACAAGTTAGGGTTAGGTTTATGGTTAGGTTTAGGGTTAGGTTAGGGCTGGGTAAGGGATATGGTTAGGGTTACGGTTAGGGTTAGGGTTAGGGTTAGGGGTTAGGGTTAGGGTTAGGGTTAGGAGTTAGGGTTAGGGTTAGGGTTAGGGTTAGGTTTAGGGTTAGGGGCTTAGGGTTAGGTTTAGGGTTAGGGTTAGGGACTTAGGGTTAGGGTTAGGGTTATATCACTTTTCTGTTTTCCTGTTATAATAATTGATCAGGCGACACATATGTGTATTAGTTTACAAAATTTTGCTTTGTGTATCTGTTCTTTCAATGGAAACTTGTTTCTGTGCCGTACAGTGCGAGATAACACTTTTCGTTTTCCCTGTATTCCTAATTGAGCGAGCGACACACATGTGATTTAGTTTACAAATTAGTGATTTTCTTTTTTGTTCTTTCATTTGAAACTTGTTCCTGTGCGGTACAATGTCATATATCACTTTTCAGTTTTCCTGTTATAATAATTGAACAGGCGAAACGTATGTGAATTCGTTTAAAAATTGTGCTTTGCTTTTCTGTTCTTTCGATGGAAACTTGTTCTTGTGCTGTACAGTGCGTTATATCTCTTTTCAGTTTTCTTGTCATAATAATTGAAGAGGCGACACGTATGTGAATTCCTTTAAAAATTTTGCTGTGCTTTTCTCTTCTTTCGATGGAAACTTGTTCCTGTGCTGTACAATGTCATATATCACTTTTCAGTTTTCCTGTTATAATAATTGAACCGGCGACAAGTATGTGAATTCCTTTAAAATTTGTGCTTTGCTTTTCTGTTCTTTCGATGAAAATTTGTTCCTGTGCTGTACAGTGCGTTATATCTCTTTTCAGTTTTCTTGTTATAATAATTGAAAAGGCGACACGTATGTCATTTAATTTACAAAGTTGTGCTTTGCGTTTCTGTTCTTTCTTTGGAAATTTGTTTCTGTGCCATACAGTGCGAGATAACACTTTTCGGTTTCCCTGTATTCCTAATTGAGCGAGCGACACACATGTGATATAGTTTACAAAGTAGTTCTTTTCATTTACCTTCTTTCCTTGGAAACTTTTTTCCTGTTAGGAACAAGTTATTGTCAGGTTTACCGTTAGGTTTAGGGTTAGGGTTAGGGTTAGGGTTAGGGGCTTAGGGTTAGGGTTAGGGTTAGGGTTATATCACTTTTCAGTTTTCCTGTTATAATAACTGAACAGGCGACACATATGTGAATTAGTTTACAAAGTTGTGCTTTGCTTTTCTGTTCTTTCGATGGAAACTTGTTCTTGTGCTGTACAGTGCGTTATATCAATTTTCAGTTTTCCTGTTATAATAATTGAACAGGCGACACGTATGTCAATTCCTTTAAAAATTTTGTTTTGCTTTTCTGTTCTTTCGATGGAAACTTGTTCCTGTGCTGTACAATGTCATATATCACTTTTCAGTTTTCCTGTTATAATAATTGAACAGACGACAAGTATGTGAATTCCTTTAAAAAGTTGTGCTTTGCTTTTCTCTTCTTTCGATGGAAATTTGTTCCTGTGCTGTACAGTGCGTTATATCACTTTTCAGTTTTCTTGTTATAATAATTGAACAGGCGACACGTATGTCATTTAATTTACAAAGTTGTGCTTTGCGTTTCTGTTCTTTCTTTGGATATTTGTTTCTGTGCCATACAGTGCGAGATAACACTTTTCGGTTTGCCTGTATTCCTAATTGAGCGATCGACACACATGTGATTTACATTACAAAGTAGTTCTTTTCATTTATGTTCTTTCCTTGGAAACTTGTTCCTGAACGAGTTAGGGTTAGGTTTAGGGTTAGGTTTAGGGTTAGGGTTAGGGTTAGGTTAGGGCTGGGTAAGGGATATGGTTAGGGTTACGGTTAGGGTTAGGGGTTAGGGTTAGGGTTAGGGGTTAGGGTTAGGGTTAGGGTTAGGGTTAGGGTTAGGGGCTTAGGGTTAGTGTTAGGGTTAGGGTTAGGGTTAGGGGCTTAGGGTTAGGGTTAGGGTTAGGGTTAGGTTAGGGCCTGGTAAGGGATATGGTTAGGGTTACGGCTAGGGTTAGGGTTAGGGTTTGCGGTTAGGGTGAGGGTTAGGGTTAGGGGTTAGGGTTAGGGTTAGGGTTAGGGTTAGGGGCTTAGGGTTAGTGTTAGGGTTAGGGTTAGGGTTAGGGGCTTAGGGTTAGGGTTAGGGATAGGGTTATATCACTTTTCAGTTTTCCTTTTATAATAATTGAACAGGCGACACATATGTGAATTAGTTAACAAAGTTGTGCTTTGAGTTTCTGTTCTTTCTTTGGAAATTTGTTTCTGTGCCATACAGTGCGAGATAACACTTCGGTTTCCCTGTATTCCTAATTGAGCGAGCGACACACATGTGATTTAGTTTACAAAGTAGTTCTTTTCATTTACGTTCTTTCCTTGGAAATTTGTTCCTGTAGGAACAAGTTAGGGTTAGGTTTAAGGTTAGGTTTAGGGTTAGGGTTAGGGTTAGTTTAGGGTTGGGTAAGGGATATGGTTAGGGTTACGGTTAGGGTTAGGTTTAGGGTCAGGGGTTAGGGTTAGGGTTAGGGTTAGCGGTTAGGGTTAGGGGCTTAGGGTTAGGGGTTAGGGTTAGGGGTTAGGGTTAGGGTTAGGGTTAGGGTTAGGGTTAGGGGCTTAGGGTTAGGGTTAGGGTTAGGGTTAGGGGCTTAGGGTTAGGGTTAGGGTTAGGGTTATATCACATTTCAGTTTTCCTGTTATAATAATTGACCAGGCGACACATATGTGAATTAGTTTACAAAGTTTTGCTTTGTGTATCTGTTCTTTCAATGGAAACTTGTTTCTGTGCCGTACAGTGCTAGATAACACTTTTCAGTTTTCTTGTATTCCTAATTGAGCGAGCGACACACATGTGATTTAGTTTACAAATTAGTGATTTTCTTTTTTGTTCTTTCATTTGAAACTTGTTCCTGTGCTGTACAATGTCATATATCACTTTTCAGTTTTCCTGTTATAATAATTGAACAGGCGACACGTATGTGAATTCCTTTAAAAAGTTGTGCTTTGCTTTTCTGTTCTTTCGATGGAAACTTGTTCCTGTGCTGTACAGTGCGTTATATCACTTTTCAGTTTTCCTGTTATAATAATTGAACAGGCGACACGTATGTCATTTAATTTACAAAGATGTGCTTTGCGTTTCTGTCCTTTCGATGGAAATTTGTTCCTGTGCTGTACAGTGTGTTATATCACTTTTCAGTTTTCTTGTTATAATAAATGAACAGGCGAAACGTATGTCATTTAATTTACAAAGTTGTGCTTTGCGTTTCTGTTCTTTCTTTGGAAATTTGTTTCTGTGCCATACAGTGCGAGATAACACTTTTCGGTTTCCCTGTATTCCTAATTGAGCGAGCGACACACATGTGATTTAGTTTACAAATTAGTGATTTTCTTTTTTGTTCTTTCATTTGAAACTTGTTCCTGTGCTGTACAATGTGATATATCACTTTTCAGTTTTGCTGTTATAATAATTGAACAGGCGAAACGTATGTGAATTCGTTTAAAAAGTTGTGCTTTGCTTTTCTGTTCTTTGATGGAAACTTGTTCTTGTGCTGTACAGTGCGTTATATCACTTTTCAGTTTTCCTTTTATAGTAATTGAACAGGCGACACGTATGTGAATTCCTTTAAAAATTTTGCTTTGCTTTTCTGTTCTTTCGATGGAAACTTGTTCCTGTGCTGTACAATGTCATATATCACTTTTCAGTTTTCCTGTTATAATAATTGAACAGGCGACAAGTATGTGAATTCCTTTAAAAAGTTGTGCTTTGCTTTTCTGTTCTTTCGATGAAAATTTGTTCCTGTGCTCTACAGTGCGTTAAATCACTTTTCAGTTTTCTTGTTATAATAATTGAACAGGCGACACGTATGTCATTTAATTTACAAAGTTGTGCTTTGCGTTTCTGTTCTTTCTTTGGAAATTTGTTTCTGTGCCATACAGTGCGAGATAACACTTTTCGGTTTCCCTGTATTCCTAATTGAGCCAGCGACACATGTGATTTAGTTTACAAAGTAGTTCTTTTCATTTACGTTCTTTCCTTGGAAACTTGTTCCTGTTAGGAACAAGTTAGGGTTAGGTTTAGGGTTAGGTTTAGGGTTAGGGTTAGGGTTAGGTTAGGGCTGGGTAGGGGATATGGTTAGGGTTACGGTTAGGGTTAGGGTTAGGGTTCTGGGTTAGGGTTAGGGTTAGGGTTAGGGGTTAGGGTTAGGTTTAGGGTTAGTGTTAGGGTTAGGGGCTTAGGGTTAGGGTTAGGGTTAGGGTTAGGGTTAGGGTTAGGGTTAGGGTTAGGGGCTTAGGGTTAGGGTTAGGGTTAGGGTTATATCACTTTTCAGTTTTCCAGTTATAATAATTGAACAGGCGACACATATGTGTATTAATTTACAAAGTTTTGCTTTGTGTATCTGTTCTTTCAATGGAAACTTGTTTCTGTGCCGTACAGTGCGAGATAACACTTTTCAGTTTTCCCGTATTCCTAATTGAGTGAGCGACACACATGTGATTTAGTTTACAAAGTAGTTCTTTTCATTTACGTTCTTTCCTTGGAAACTTGTTACTCTTAGGAACAAGTTAGGGTTAGGTTTATGGTTAGGTTTAGGGTTAGGTTAGGGCTGGGTAAGGGATATGGTTAGGGTTACAGTTAGGGTTAGGGTTCGGGTTAGGGGTTAGGGTTAGGGTTAGGGTTAGGGGTTAGGGTTAGGGTTAGGGTTAGGGTTAGGTTTAGGGTTAGGGGCTTACGGTTAGGGTTACGGTTAGGGTTAGGGGCTCAGGGTTAGGGTTAGGGTTAGGGTTATATCACTTTTCTGTTTTCCTGTTATAATAATTGAACAGGCGACACATATGTGTATTAGTTTACAAAATTTTGCTTTGTGTATCTGTTCTTTCAATGGAAACTTGTTTCTGTGCCATACAGTGCGAGATAACACTTTTCAGTTTTCCTGTATTCCTAATTGAGCGAGCGACACACATGTGATTTAGTTTACAAATTAGTGATTTTCTTTTTTGTTCTTTCATTTGAAACTTGTTCCTGTGCTGTACAATGTCATATATCACTTTTCAGTTTTCCTGTTATAATAATTGAACAGGCGAAACGTATGTGAATTCGTTTAAAAAGTTGTGCTTTGCTTTTCTGTTCTTTCGATGGAAACTTGTTCTTGTGCTGTACAGTGCGTTATATCACTTTTCAGTTTTCCTGTTATAATAATTGAACAGGCGACACGTATGTCATTTAATTTACAAAGATGTGCTTTGCGTTTCTGTCCTTTCGATGGAAATTTGTTCCTGTGCTGTACAGTGTGTTATATCACTTTTCAGTTTTCTTGTTATAATAAATGAACAGGCGAAACGTATGTCATTTAATTTACAAAGTTGTGCTT
>NC_083350.1:86822023-86824523 GCF_030254825.1 Meriones unguiculatus
AGGGTTAGGGTTACGTTTATGGTTATATCACATTTCAGTTTTCGTGTTATAATAATTGAACAGGCGACACATATGTGAATTAGTTTACAAAGTTTTGCTTTGTGTATCTGTTCTTTCAATGGAAACTTGTTTCTGTGCCGTACAGTGCGAGAAAACACTTTTCAGTGTTCCTGTATTCGTAATTGAGCGAGCGACACACATGTGATTTAGTTTACAAATTAGTGATTTTCTTTTTTGTTCTTTCATTTGAAACTTGTTCCTGTGCTGTACAATGTCATATATCACTTTTCAGTTTTCCTGTTATAATAATTGAACAGGCGAAATGTATGTGAATTCGTTTAAAAAGTTGTGCTTTGCTTTTCTGTTCTTTCAATGGAAACTTGTTCTTGTGCTGTACAGTGCGTTATATCACTTTTCAGTTTTCCTGTTATACTAATTGAACAGGCGACACGTATGTGAATTCCTTTAAAAATTTTGCTTTGCTTTTCTGTTCTTTCGATGGAAACTTGTTCCTGTGCTCTACAATGTCATATATCACTTTTCAGTTTTCCTGTCATAATAATTGAACAGGTGACAAGTATGTGAATTCCTTTAAAAAGTTGTGCTTTGCTTTTCTGTTCTTTCGATGGAAATTTGTTCCTGTGCTGTACAGTGCGTTATATCACTTTTCAGTTTTCTTGTTATAATAATTGAACAGGCGACACGTATGTCATTTAATTTACAAAGTTGTGCTTTGCGTTTCTGTTCTTTCTTTGGATATTTGTTTCTGTGCCATACAGTGCGAGATAACACTTTTCGGTTTCCCAGTATTCCTAATTGAGCGAGCGACACACATGTGATTTACTTTACAAAGTAGTTCTTTTCATTTATGTTCTTTCCTTGGAAACTTGTTCCTAAACAAGTTAGGGTTAGGTTTAGGGTTAGGTTTAGGGTTAGGGTTAGGGTTAGGTTAGGGCTGGGTAAGGGATATGGTTAGGGTTACGGTTACGGTTAGGGTTAGGGGTTAGGGTTAGGGTTAGGGGTTAGGGTTAGGGTTAGGGTTAGGGTTAGGGGCTTAGGGTTAGTGTTAGGGTTAGGGTTAGTGTTACTGGCTTAGGGTTAGGGTTAGGGTTAGGGTTATATCACTTTTCAGTTTTCCTGTTATAATAATTGAACAGGCGACACATATGTGAATTAGTTTACAAAGTTGTGATTTGAGTTTCTGTTCTTTCAATGGAAACTTGTTTCTGTGCCGTACAGTGCGAGATAACACTTTTCAGTTTTCCCGTATTCCTAATTGAGTGAGCGACACACATGTGATTTAGTTTACAAAGTAGTTCTTTTCATTTACGTTCTTTCCTTGGAAACTTGTTCCTGTTAGGAACAAGTTAGGGTTAAGTTTAGGGTTCGGTTTAGGTTTAGGGTTAGGGTTAGGTTAGGGCTGGGTAAGGGATATGGTTAGGGTTACGGTTAGGGTTAGGGTTAGGGTTAGGGGTTAGGGTTAGGGTTAGGGTTAGGGTTAGGGGTTAGGGTTAGGGTTAGGGTTAGGTTTAGGGGCTTAGGGTTAGGGTTAGGGTTAGGGTTAGGGTTCGGGTTAGGGTTAGGGGCTTAGAGTTAGGGTTAGGGTTAGGGTTATATCAATTTTCAGTTTTCCTGTTATAATAATTGAACAGGCGACAAGTATGTGAATTCCTTTAAAATTGTGCTTTGCTTTTCTGTTCTTTCGATGGAAATTTGTTCCTGTGCTGTACAGTGCGTTATATCACTTTTCAGTTTTCTTGTTATAATAATTGAACAGGCGACACGTATGTCATTTAATTTACAAAGTTGTGCTTTGCGTTTCTGTTCTTTCTTTGGAAATTTGTTTCTGTGCCATACAGTGCGAGATAACACTTTTCGGTTTCCCTGTATTCCTAATTGAGCGAGCGACACACATGTGATTTACTTTACAAAGTAGTTCTTTTCATTTACGTTCTTTCCTTGGAAACTTGTTCCTGAACAAGTTAGGGTTAGGTTTAGGGTTAGGGTTAGGGTTAGGTTAGGGCTGGGTAAGGGATATGGTTAGGGTTACGGTTAGGGTTAGGGTTAGGGTTAGGGTTAGGGGTTAGGGTTAGGGTTAGGGGTTAGGGTTACTGTTAGGGTTAGGGTTAGGTTTAGGGGCTTAGGGTTAGGGTTAGGGTTATGGTTAGGGTTAGGGGCTTAGGGTTAGGGTTAGGGATAGGGTTATATCACTTTTCAGTTTTCCTTTTATAATAATTGAACAGGCGACACATATGTGAATTAGTTTACAAAGTTGTGCTTTGAGTTTATGTTCTTTCTTTGGAAATTTGTTTCTGTGCCGTACAGTGCGAGATAACTCTTCAGTTTTCCTGTATTCCTAATTGAGCGAGCGACACACATGTGATTTAGTTTACAAATTAGTGATTTTCTTTTTTGTTCTTTCATTTGAAACTTGTTCCTGTGCTGTACAATGTCATATATCCCTTTTCAGTTTTCCTGTTATAATAATTGAACAGGCGAA
>NC_083350.1:86827023-86834523 GCF_030254825.1 Meriones unguiculatus
AGTTTAGGGTTAGGGTTAGGGTTAGGGTTAGGGGCTTAGGGTTAGGGTTAGGGTTATATCACTTTTCAGTTTACCTGTTATAATAATTGAACAGGCGACACATATGTGAATTAGTTTACAAAGTTTTGCTTTGTGTATTCGTTCTTTCAATGGAAACTTGTTTCTGTGCCGTACAGTGCGAGATAACACTTTTCAGTTTTCCTGTATTCCTAATTGAGCGAGCGACAAACATGTGATTTAGTTTACAAATTAGTGCTTTTCTTTTTTGTTCTTTCATCTGAAACTTTTTCCTGTTTTGTACAGTGCGTTATATCACTTTTCAGTTTTCCTGTTATAAGAATTGAATAATGACACGTATGTGAATTAGTTTACAGAGTAGTGCTTTGCTTTTTCGTTCTTTCGTTGGAAACAAGTTTCTGTGCTATACAGTGCGTTATATCACTTTTCAGGTCTCCTGTTATAATAATTTAACAGGTGACATGTATGTGAATTAGTTTTCAAAGTTGTGCTTTGCTTTTCTGTTATTTCGTTGGAAAATTGTCCCTGTGTTGTACAGTGCGTTATATCACTTTTAAGTTTTCTTGTTATAATAATTGAACAGGCAACACGTATGTCATTTAATTCACAAAGTTGTGCTTTGCGTTTCTGTTCTTTCTTTTGAAATTTGTTTCTGTGCCATACAGTGCGAGATAACACTTTTCAGTTTCCCTGTATTCCTAATTGAGCGAGCGACACACATGTGATTTAGTTTACAAAGTAGTTCTTTTCATTTACGTTCTTTCCTTGGAAACTTGTTCCTGTTAGGAACAAGTTAGGGTTAGGTTTAGAGTTAGGTTTAGGGTTAGGGTTAGGGTTAGGTTAGGGCTGGGTAAGGGATATGGTTAGGGTTATGGTTAGGGTTAGGGTTAGGGTTAGGGTTAGGGTTAGGGGTTAGGGTTAGGGTTAGGGTTAGGGTTAGGGGCTTAGGGTTAGGGTTAGTGTTAGGGGCTTAGGGTTAGGGTTAGGGTTAGGGTTATATCACTTTTCAGTTTTCCTGTTATAATAATTGAACAGGCGACACATATGTGAATTAGTTTACAAAGTATTGCTTTGTGTATCTGTTCTTTCAATGGAAACTTGTTTCTGTGCCGTACAGTGCGAGATAACACTTTTCAGTTTTCCTGTATTCCTAATTGAGCGAGCGACACACATGTGATTTAGTTTACAAATTAGTGATTTTCTTTTTTGTTCTTTCATTTGAAACTTGTTTCTGTGCTGTACAATGTCAAATATCACTTTTCAGTTTTCCTGTTATAATAATTGAACAGGCGAAACGTATGTGAATTCGTTTAAAAAGTTGTGCTTTGCTTTTCTGTTCTTTCGATGGAAACTTGTTCTTGTGCTGTACAGTGCGTTATATCACTTTTCAGTTTTCCTGTTATAATAATTGAACAGGCGACACGTATGTGAATTCCTTTAAAAATTTTGCTTTGCTTTTCTGTTCTTTCGATGCAAACTTGTTCCTGTGCTGTACAATGTCATATATCACTTTTCAGTTTTCCTGTTATAATAATTGAACAGGCGACAAGTATGTGAATTCCTTTAAAAAGTTGTGCTTTGCTTTTCTCTTCTTTCGATGGAAATTTGTTCCTGTGCTGTACAGTGCGTTATATCACTTTTCAGTTTTCTTGTTATAATAATTGAACAGGCGACACGTATGTCATTTAATTTACAAAGTTGTGCTTTGCGTTTCTGTTCTTTCTTTGGAAATTTGTTTCTGTGCCATACAGTGCGAGATAACACTTTTAGGTTTCCCTGTATTCCAAATTGAGCGAGCGACACACATGTGATTTACTTTACAAAGTAGTTCTTTTCATTTACGTTCTTTCCTTGGAAACTTGTTCCTGTTATGAACAAGTTAGGGTTAGGTTTAGGGTTAGGTTTAGGGTTAGTTTTAGGGTTAGGTTAAGCTGGGTAAGGGATATGGTTAGGGTTACCGTTAGGGTTAGGTTTAGGGTTAGGGGTTAGGGTTAGGGTTAGGGTTAGGGTTAGGGGTTAGCGTTAGGGTTAGGGTTAGGGGCTTATGGTTAGGGTTAGTGTTAGGGTTAGGGTTAGGGTTAGGGGCTTAGGGTTAGGATAAGGGTTATATCACTTTTCAGTTTTCCTGTTATAATAATTGAACAGGCGATACATATGTGAATTAGTTTACAAAGTTTTGCTTTTTGTATCTGTTCTTTCAATGGAAACTTGTTTCTGTGCCGTACAGTGCGAGATAACACTTTTCAGTTTTCCTGTATTCCTAATTGAGCGAGTGACACACATGTGATTTAATTTACAAATTAGTGATTTTCTTTTTTGTTCTTTCATTTGAAACTTGTTCCTGTGCTGTACAATGTCATATATCACTTTTCAGTTTTCCTGTTATAATAATAGAACAGGCGAAACATATGTGAATTCGTTTAAAAAGTTGTGCTTTGAATTCTGCTCTTTCGATGGAAACTTGTTCTTGTGCTGTACAGTGCGTTATATCACTTTTTAGTTTTCCTGTTATAATAATTGAACAGGCGACAAGTATGTGAATTCCTTTAAAAAGTTGTGCTTTGCTTTTCTCTTCTTTCGATGGAAATTTTTTCCTGTGCAGTACAGTGCGTTATATCACTTTTCAGTTTTCTTGTTATAATAATTGAACAGGCGACACGTATGTCATTTAATTTACAAAGTTGTGCTTTGCGTTTCTGTTCTTTCTTTGGAAATTTGTTTCTGTGCCATACAGTGCGAGATAACACTTTTAGGTTTCCCTGAATTCCTAATTGAGCGAGCGACACACATGTGATTTACTTTACAAAGTAGTTCTTTTCATTCATGTTCTTTCCTTGGAAACTTGTTCCTGTTAGGAACAAGTTAGGGTTAGGTTTAGGGTTAGGTTTAGGGTTAGTTTTAGGGTTAGGTTAGGGCTGGGTAAGGGATATGGTTAGGGTTACGGTTAGGGTTAGGGTTAGGGTTAGGGGTTAGGGTTAGGGTTAGGGTTAGGGTTAGGGGTTAGGGTTAGGGTTAGGGTTAGGGGCTTAGGGTTAAGTTTAGGGTTAGGGTTAGGGTTAGGGTTAGGGGCTTAGGGTTAGGGTTAGGGTTATATCACTTTTCAGTTTACCTGTTATAATAATTGAACAGGCGACACATATGTGAATTAGTTTACAAAGTTTTGCTTTGTGTATTCGTTCTTTCAATGGAAACTTGTTTCTGTGCCGTACAGTGCGAGATAACACTTTTCAGTTTTCCTGTATTCCTAATTGAGCGAGCGACAAACATGTGATTTAGTTTACAAATTAGTGCTTTTCTTTTTTGTTCTTTCATCTGAAACTTTTTCCTGTTTTGTACAGTGCGTTATATCACTTTTCAGTTTTCCTGTTATAATAATTGAATAACGACACGTATGTGAATTAGTTTACAGAGTAGTGCTTTGCTTTTTCGTTCTTTCGTTGGAAACAAGTTTCTGTGCTATACAGTGCGTTATATCACTTTTCAGGTCTCCTGTTATAATAATTTAACAGGTGACATGTATGTGAATTAGTTTTCAAAGTTGTGCTTTGCTTTTCTGTTATTTCGTTGGAAAATTGTCCCTGTGTTGTACAGTGCGTTATATCACTTTTAAGTTTTCTTGTTATAATAATTGAACAGGCAACACGTATGTCATTTAATTCACAAAGTTGTGCTTTGCGTTTCTGTTCTTTCTTTTGAAATTTGTTTCTGTGCCATACAGTGCGAGATAACACTTTTCAGTTTCCCTGTATTCCTAATTGAGCGAGCGACACACATGTGATTTAGTTTACAAAGTAGTTCTTTTCATTTACGTTCTTTCCTTGGAAACTTGTTCCTGTTAGGAACAAGTTAGGGTTAGGTTTAGGGTTAGGTTTAGGGTTAGGGTTAGGGTTAGGTTAGGGCTGGGTAAGGGATATGGTTAGGGTTATGGTTAGGGTTAGGGTTAGGGTTAGGGTTAGGGTTAGGGTTAGGGTTAGGGTTAGGGGTTAGGGTTAGGGTTAGGGTTAGGGTTAGGGGCTTAGGGTTAGGGTTAGTGTTAGTGGCTTAGGGTTAGGGTTAGGGTTAGGGTTATATCACTTTTCAGTTTTCCTGTTATAATAATTGAACAGGCGACACATATGTGAATTAGTTTACAAAGTATTGCTTTGTGTATCTGTTCTTTCAATGGAAACTTGTTTCTGTGCCGTACAGTGCGAGATAACACTTTTCAGTTTTCCTGTATTCCTAATTGAGCGAGCGACACACATGTGATTTAGTTTACAAATTAGTGATTTTCTTTTTTGTTCTTTCATTTGAAACTTGTTTCTGTGCTGTACAATGTCATATATCACTTTTCAGTTTTCCTGTTATAATAATTGAACAGGCGACAAGTACGTGAATTCCTTTAAAAAGTTGTGCTTTGCTTTTCTGTTCTTTCGATGGAAACTTGTTCTTGTGCTGTACAGTGCGTTATATCACTTTTCAGTTTTCCTGTTATAATAATTGAACAGGCGACACGTATGTGAATTCCTTTAAAAATTTTGCTTTCCTTTTCTGTTCTTTCGATGCAAACTTGTTCCTGTGCTGTACAATGTCATATATCACTTTTCAGTTTTCCTGTTATAATAATTGAACAGGCGACAAGTATGTGAATTCCTTTAAAAAGTTGTGCTTTGCTTTTCTCTTCTTTCGATGGAAATTTGTTCCTGTGCAGTACAGTGCGTTATATCACTTTTCAGTTTTCTTGTTATAATAATTGAACAGGCGACACGTATGTCATTTAATTTACAAAGTTGTGCTTTGCGTTTCTGTTCTTTCTTTGGAAATTTGTTTCTGTGCCATACAGTGCGAGATAACACTTTTAGGTTTCCCTGTATTCCTAATTGAGCGAGCGACACACATGTGATTTACTTTACAAAGTAGTTCTTTTCATTTACGTTCTTTCCTTGGAAACTTGTTCCTTTTTTGTTCTTTCATTTGTTCCTAACCTGTTAGGAACAAGTTAGGGTTAGGTTTAGGGTTAGGTTTAGGGTTAGTTTTAGGGTTAGGTTAAGCTGGGTAAGGGATATGGTTAGGGTTACCGTTAGGGTTAGGTTTAGGGTTAGGGGTTAGGGTTAGGTTAGGGTTAGGGTTAGCGGTTAGCGTTAGGGTTAGGGGCTTATGGTTAGGGTTAGTGTTAGGGTTAGGGTTAGGGTTAGGGGCTTAGGGTTAGGATAAGGGTTATATCACTTTTCAGTTTTCCTCTTATAATAATTGAACAGGCGATACATATGTGAATTAGTTTACAAAGTTTTGCTTTTTGTATCTGTTCTTTCAATGGAAACTTGTTTCTGTGCCGTACAGTGCGAGATAACACTTTTCAGTTTTCCTGTATTCCTAATTGAGCGACCGACACACATGTGATTTAGTTTACAAATTAGTGATTTCCTTTTTTGTTCTTTCATTTGAAACTTGTTCCTGTGCTGTACAATGTCATATATCACTTTTCAGTTTTCCTGTTATAATAATTGAACAGGCGAAACATATGTGAATTCGTTTAAAAACTTGTGCTTTGAATTCTGCTCTTTCGATGGAAACTTGTTCTTGTGCTGTACAGTGCGTTATATCACTTTTCAGTTTTCCTGTTATAATAATTGAACAGGCGACACGTATGTGAATTCCTTTAAAAATTTTGCTTTGCTTTTCTGTTCTTTCGATGGAAACTTGTTCCTGTGCTGTACAGTGCGTTATATCACTTTTCCGTTTTCCTGTTATAATAATTGAACAGGCGACACGTATGTCATTTAATTTACAAAGTTGTGCTTTGCGTTTCTGTTCTTTCAATGGAAATTTGTTCCTGTGCTGTACAGTGC
Source organism: Meriones unguiculatus (assembly GCF_030254825.1). Taxonomy (NCBI): domain Eukaryota; kingdom Metazoa; phylum Chordata; class Mammalia; order Rodentia; family Muridae; genus Meriones; species Meriones unguiculatus. The sequence goes on from NC_083350.1 coordinate 86,832,870, forward strand.
GTTATATCACTTTTCAGTTTTCTTGTTATAATAATTGAACAGGCGACACGTATGTCATTTAATTTACAAAGTTGTGCTTTGCGTTTCTGTTCTTTCTTTGGAAATTTGTTTCTGTGCCATACAGTGCGAGATAACACTTTTCGGTTTCCCTGTATTCCTAATTGAGCGAGCGACACACATGTGATTTACTTTACAAAGTAGTTCTTTTCATTTACGTTCGTTCCTTGGAAACTCTTTCCTGTTACGAACAAGTTAGGGTTAGGTTTAGGGTTAGGGTTAGGGTTAGGGTTAGGGTTAAGTTAGGGCTGGGTAAGGTATATGGTTAGGGTTACGGTTAGGGTTAGGGTTAGGGTTAGGTGTTAGGGTTAGGGTTAGGGTTAGGGGTTAGGGTTAGGGTTAGGGTTAGGGGCTTAGGGTTAGTGTTAGGGTTAGGGTTAGGGTTAGGGGCTTGGGTTAGGGTTAGGGATAGGGTTATATCACTTTTCAGTTTTCCTTTTATAATAATTGAACAGGCGACACATATGTGAATTAGTTTACAAAGTTGTGCTTTGAGTTTCTGTTCTTTCTTTGGAAATTTGTTTCTGTGCCATACAGTACGAGATAACACTTTTCGGTTTCCCTGTATTCCTAATTGAGCGAGTGACACACATGTGATTTAGTTTACAAAGTAGTTCTTTTCATTTACGTTCTTTCCTTGGAAACTTCTTCCTGTTAGGAACAAGTTAGCTTAGGTTTAGGGTTAGGTTTAGGGTTAGGGTTAGGGTTAGGTTAGGGCTGGGTAAGGGATATGGTTAGGGTTACGGTTAGGGTTAGGGTTAGGGTTAGGGATTAGGGTTAGGGTTAGGGTTAGGGGTTAGGGTTAGGGTTAGGGTTAGGGGCTAAGGGTTAGGGTTAGAGTTAGGGTTAGGGTTAGGGTTAGGGGCTTAGGGTTAGGGTTAGGGTTAGGGTTATAAAACTTTTCAGTTTTCCTGTTATAATAATTGAACAGGCGACACATATGTGTATTAGTTTACAAAGTTTTGCTTTTTGTATCTGTTCTTTCAATGGAAACTTGTTTCTGTGCCGTACAGTGCGAGATAACACTTTTCAGTTTTCCTGTATTCCTAATTGAGCGAGCGACACACATGTGATTTAGTTTACAAATTAGTGATTTTCTTTTTTGTTCTTTCATTTGAAACTTGTTCCTGTGCTGTACAATGTCATATATCACTTTTCAGTTTTCCTGTTATAATAATTGAACAGGCGACAAGTATGTGAATTCCTTTAAAAAGTTGTGCTGTGCTTTTCTGTTCTTTCGATGGAAATTTGTTCCTGTGCTGTACAGTGCGTTATATCACTTTTCAGTTTTCTTGTTATAATAATTGAACAGGCGACACGTATGTCATTTAATTTACAAAGTTGTGCTTTGTGTTTCTGTTCTTTCTTTGGAAATTTGTTTCTGTGCCATACAGTGTGAGATAACACTTTTCGGTTTCCCTGTATTCCTAATTGAGCGATCGACACACATGTGATTTAGTTTCAAAGTAGTTCTTTTCATTTACATTCTTTCCTTGGAAACTTGTTCCTGTTAGGAACAAGTTAGGGTTAGGTTTAGGGTTAGGTTTAGGGTTAGGGTTAGGGTTAGGTTAGGGCTGGGTATGGGATATGGTTAGGT
>NC_083350.1:89284523-89444523 GCF_030254825.1 Meriones unguiculatus
ACCCTAACCCTAACCCTAACCCTAACGCTAAACCTATCATTACCCAGCCCTAACCTAACCCTAACCCTAACCCTAACCCTAACCCTAACTTGTTCCTAACAGGAACAAGTTTCCAACGAAAGAACGTAAATGAAAAGCACTACTTTGTAAAGTGAATCACATGTGTGTCACTCGCTCAATTAGGAATACAGGAAAACCGAAAAGTGTTATATCGCACTGTACGGCACAGAAACTAGTTTCCATCGAAAGAACAGAAAAGCAAAGCACAACTTTGTAAACTAAATCACATACGTGTCGCCCGTTCAATTATTACAACAGGAAAACTGAAAAGTGATATATCACACTGTACAGCACAGAAACAAGTTTCCAAGAAGAACAGAAACCCAAAGCAATACTTTGTAAACTAAACCACATGTGTGTCGCTCCCTCAATTAGGAATACAGGGAACCCGGAAAGTGTTATCTCACACTGTATGGCACAGAAACAAGTTTCCAAAGAAAGAACAGAAACGCAAAGCACCACTTTGTAAACTAAATGACATACGTGTCGCCTGTTCAATTATTATAAGAGGAAAACTGAAAAGTGATATAACACACTGTACAGCACAGGAACATGTTTCCATCGAAAGAACAGAAACGCAAAGCACAACTTTGTAAACTAATTCACATACGTGTCGCCTGTTCAATTATTATAACAGGAAAACTGAAAAGTGATATATCACATTGTACCGCACAGGAACAATTTTCAAATGAAAGAACAAAAAAGAAAATCACTAATTTGTAAACTAAATCACATGTGTGTCGCTCGCTCCATTAGTAATACAGGAAAACTGAACAGTAATATATCTCACTGTACAGCACAAGAACAAGTTTCCAACGAAAGAACAGAAAAGCAAAGCACTACTTTTAAACAGAATCACCTGTGTGTCGCTCGCTCAATTAGGAATACAGGAAAACTGAAAAGTGTTATTTCGCACTGTACGGCACAGAAACTAGTTTCCAACGAAAGAACAGAAAGGCAAAGCACAACTTTGTAAACTAATTCACATATGTGTCGCCTGTTCAATTATTATAAGAGGAAAACTGAAAAGTGATATAACACACTGTACAGCACAGGAACATGTTTCCATCGAAAGAACAGAAACGCAAAGCACAACTTTGTAAACTAATTCACATACGTGTCGCCTGTTCAATTATTATAACATGAAAACTGAAAAGTGATATAACACACTGTACAGCACAGGAACATGTTTCCATCGAAAGAACAGAAACGCAAAGCACAACTTTGTAAACTAATTCACATACGTGTCGCCTGTTCAATTATTATAACAGGCAAACTGAAAAGTGATATATCACATTGTACAGCACAGGAACAAGTTTCAAATGAAAGAACAAAAAAGAAAATCACTAATTTGTAAACTAAATCACATGTGTGTCGCTCGCTCCATTAGGAATACAGGAAAACTGAACAGTAATATATCTCACTGTACAGCACAAGAACAAGTTTCCAACGAAAGAACAGAAATGCAAAGCACAACTTTGTAAACTAATTCACATATGTGTCGCCTGTTCAATTATTATAACAGGAAAACTGAAAAGTGATATAACCCTAACCCTAACCCTAACCCTAAGGCCCTAACCCTAATCCTAACCCTAACCCTAACCCTAACCCCTAACCCTAACCCTAACCCTAACCCTAACCCTAACCCTAACCCTAACCCTAACGCTAACCCTATCCCTTACCCAGCCCTAACCTAACCCTAACCCTAATCCTAACTTGTTCCTAACAGGAACAAGTTTCCAACGAAAGAACGTAAATGAAAAGCACTACTTTGTAAAGTGAATCACATGTGTGTCACTCGCTCAATTAGGAATACAGGAAAACCGAAAAGTGTTATCTCGCACTGTACGGCACAGAAACTAGTTTCCATCGAAAGAACAGAAAAGCAAAGCACAACTTTGTAAACTAAATCACATACGTGTCGCCCGTTCAATTATTACAACAGGAAAACTGAAAAGTGATATATCACACTGTACAGCACAGAAACAAGTTTCCTACTGAAGAACAGAAACCCAAAGCACTACTTTGTAAACTAAATCACATGTGTGTCGCTCCCTCAATTAGGAATACAGGGAAACCGAAAAGTGTTATCTCACACTGTATGGCACAGAAACAAGTTTCCAAAGAAAGAACAGAAATGCAAAGCACAACTTTGTAAACTAAATGACATACGTGTCGCCTGTTCAATTATTATAAGAGGAAAACTGAAAAGTGATATAACACACTGTACAGCACAGGAACATGTTTCCATCGAAAGAACAGAAAGGCAAAGCACAACTTTGTAAACTAATTCACATACGTGTCGCCCGTTCAATTATTACAACAGGAAAACTGAAAAGTGATATATCACATTGTACAGCACAGGAACAAGTTTCAAATGAAAGAACAAAAAAGAAAATCACTAATTTGTAAACTAAATCACATGTGTGTCGCTCGCTCCATTAGGAATACAGGAAAACTGAGCAGTAATATATCTCACTGTACAGCACAAGAACAAGTTTCCAACGAAAGAACAGAAAGGCAAAGCACAACTTTGTAAACTAATTCACATATGTGTCGCCTGTTCAATTATTATAACAGGAAAACTGAAAAGTGATATAACCCTAACCCTAACCCTAACCCTAAGGCCCTAACCCTAACCCTAACCCTAACCCTAACCCTAACCCCTAACCCTAACCCTAACCCTAACCCTAACGCTAACCCTATCCCTTACCCAGCCCTAACCCTAACCCTAACCCTAACTTGTTCCTAACAGGAACAAGTTTCCAACGAAAGAACGTAAATGAAAAGCACTACTTTGTAAAGTGAATCACATGTGTGTCACTCGCTCAATTAGGAATACAGGAAAACCGAAAAGTGTTATCTCGCACTGTACGGCACAGAAACTAGTTTCCATCGAAAGAACAGAAAAGCAAAGCACAACTTTGTAAACTAAATCACATACGTGTCGCCCGTTCAATTATTACAACAGGAAAACTGAAAAGTGATATATCACACTGTACAGCACAGAAACAAGTTTCCTACCGAAGAACAGAAACCCAAAGCACTACTTTGTAAACTAAATCACATGTGTGTCGCTCGCTCAATTAGGAATACAGGGAAACCGAAAAGTGTTATCTCACACTGTATGGCACAGAAACAAGTTTCCAAAGAAAGAACAGAAACGGAAAGCACAACTTTGTAAACTAAATGACTTACGTGTCGCCTGTTCAATAATTATAAGAGGAAAACTGAAAAGTGATATAACACACTGTACAGCACAGGAACATGTTTCCATCGAAAGAACAGAAACGCAAAGCACAACTTTGTAAACTAATTCACATACGTGTCCCCTGTTCAATTATTATAACAGGAAAACTGAAAAGTGATATATTACATTGTACAGCACAGGAACAAGTTTCATATGAAAGAACAAAAAAGAAAATCACTAATTTGTAAACTAAATCACATGTGTGTCGCTCGCTCCATTAGGATTACAGGAAAACTGAAAAGTAATATATCTCACTGTACAGCACAAGAACAAGTTTCCAACGAAAGAACAGAAAAGCAAAGCACGACTTTTAAACAGAATCACCAGTGTGTGGCTCGCTCAATTAGGAATACAGGAAAACTGAAGTGTTATCTCGCAATGTACGGCACAGAAACAAGTTTCCATTGAAAGGACAGAAACGCAAAGCACAACTTTGTAAACTAATTCACATATGTGTCGCCTGTTCAATTATTATAACAGGAAAACTGAAAAGTGATATAACCCTAACCCTAACCCTAACCCTAAGGCCCTAACCCTAACCCTAACCCTAACCCCTAACCCTAACCCTAACCCTAACCCTAACCCTAACCCTAACCCTAACCCTAATCCTAACCCCTAACCCTAACCCTAACCCTAACCCTAACCCTAACCCTAACCCTAACGCTAACCCTATCCCTTACCCAGCCCTAACCTAACCCTAACCCTAACCCTAACCCTAAAGCTAACCCTAACCCTAACCCTAACTTGTTCCTAACAGGAACAAGTTTCCAACGAAAGAACGTAAATGCAAAGCACTACTTTGTAAACTGAATCACATGTGTGTCACTCGCTCAATTAGGAATACAGGAAAACCGAAAAGTGTGATCTCGCACTGTACGGCACAGAAACTAGTTTCCATCGAAAGAACAGAAAAGCAAAGCACAACTTTGTAAACTAATTCACATACGTGTCGCCTGTTCAATTATTACAACAGGAAAACTGAAAAGTGATATATCACATTGTACAGCACAGGAACAAGTTTCATATGAAAGAACAAAAAAGAAAATCACTAATTTGTAAACTAAATCACATGTGTGTCGCTGGCTCCATTAGGATTACAGGAAAACTGAAAAGTAATATATCTCACTGTACAGCACAAGAACAAGTTTCCAACGAAAGAACAGAAAAGCAAAGCACGACTTTTAAACAGAATCACCAGTGTGTCGCTCGCTCAATTAGGAATACAGGAAAACTGAAAAGTGTTATCTCGCACTGTACGGCACAGAAACAAGTTTCCATTGAAAGCACAACTTTGTAAACTAATTCACATATGTGTCGCCTGTTCAATTATTATAACAGGAAAACTGAAATGTGATATAAACCTAACCCTAACCCTAACACTAAGGCCCTAAACCTAACCCTAACCCCTAACCCTAACCCTAACACTAACCCTAACCCTAATCCTAACCCCTAACCCTAACCCTAACCCTAAACTTAACCCTAACCCTAAGTCTAAACCTATCCCTTACCCAGCCCTAACCTAACCCTAACCCTAACCCTAACCCTAACCCTAACCCTAACCCTAACCCTAACCCTAACTTGTTCCTAACAGGAACAAGTTTCCAACGAAAGAACGTAAATGCATAGCACTACTTTGTAAACTGAATCACATGTGTGTCACTCGCTCAATTAGGAATACAGGAAAACCGAAAAGTGTTATCTCGCACTGTATGGCACAGAAACTAGTTTCCATCGAAAGAACAGAAAAGCAAAGCACAACTTTGTAAACTAAATCACATACGTGTCGCCCGTTCAATTATTACAAAAGGAAAACTGAAAAGTGATATATCACACTGTACAGCAGAGAAACGATTTTCCTACCGAAGAACAGAAACCCAAAGCAGTACTTTCTAAACTAAATCACATGTGTGTCGCTGGCTCCATTAGGAATACAGGGAAACCGAAAAGTGTTATCTCACACTGTATGGCACAGAAACAAGTTTCCAAAGAAAGAACAGAAACGGAAAGCACAACTTTGTAAACTAAATGACATACGTGTCGCCTGTTCAATTATTATAAGAGGAAAACTGAAAAATGATATAACACACTGTACATCACAGGAACATGTTTCCATCGAAAGAACAGAAACACAAAGCACAACTTTGTAAACTAATTCACATACGTGTCGCCTGTTCAATTATTATAACAGGAAAACTGAAAAGTGATATATCACATTGTACAGCACAGAAACAAGTTTCAAATGAAAGAACAAAAAAGAAAATCACTAATTTGTAAACTAAATCACATGTGTGTCGCTCGCTCCATTAGGATTACAGGAAAACTGAAAAGTAATATATCTCACTGTACAGCACAAGAACAAGTTTCCAACGAAAGAACAGAAAAGCAAAGCACGACTTTTAAACAGAATCACCAGTGTGTCGCTCGCTCAATTAGGAATACAGGAAAACTGAAAAGTGTTATCTCGCACTGTACGGCACAGAAACAAGTTTCCATTGAAAGAACAGAAACGCAAAGCACAACGTTGTAAACTAATTCACATATGTGTCACCTGTTCAATTATTATAACAGGAAAACTGAAAAGTGATATAACCCTAACCCTAACCCTAACGCTAAGGCCCTAACCCTAACCCTAACCCCTAACCCTAACCCTAACCCTAACCCTAACCCTAACCCTAACCCTTAACCCTAACCCTAACCCTAACCCTAACCCTAACCCTAACGCTAAACCTATCCCTTACCCAGCCCTAACCTAACCCTAACCCTAACCCTAACCCTAACCCTAACCCTAACCCTAACTTGTTCCTAACAGGAACAAGTTTCCAACGAAAGAACGTAAATGCAAAGCACTACTTTGTAAACTGAATCACATGTGTGTCACTCGCTCAATTAGGAATACAGGAAAACTGAAAAGTGTTATCTCGCACTGTACGGCACAGAAACTAGTTTCCATCGAAAGAACAGAAAAGCAAAGCACAACTTTGTAACCTAAATCACATACGTGTCGCCCGTTCAATTATTACAACAGGAAAACTGAAAAGTGATATATTACACTGTACAGCAGAGAAACAAGTTTCCTACCGAAGAACAGAAACCCAAAGCACTACTTTGTAAACTAAATCACATGTGTGTCGCTCGCTCAATTAGGAATACAGGGAAACCGAAAACTGTTATCTCACACTGTATGGCACAGAAAGAAGTTTCCAAAGAAAGAACAGAAACCGAAAGCACAACTTTGTAAACTAAATGACATACGTGTCGCCTGTTCAATTATTATAAGAGGAAAACTGAAAAGTGATATAACACACTGTACAGCACAGGAACACGTTTCCATCGAAAGAACAGAAACGCAAAGCACAACTTTGTAAACTAATTCACATACGTGTCGCCTGTTCAATTATTATAACAGGAAAACTGAAAAGTGATATATCACATTGTACAGCACAGGAACAAGTTTCTTATGAAAGAACAAAAAAGAAAATCACTAATTTGTAAACTAAATCACATGTGTGTCTCTCGCTCCATTAGGATTACAGGAAAACTGAAAAGTAATATATCTCACTGTACAGCACAAGAACAAGTTTCCAACGAAAGAACAGAGAAGCAAAGCACTACTTTTAAACAGAATCACCTGTGTGTCGCTCGCTCAATTAGGAATACAGGAAAACTGAAAAGTATTATCTCGCACTGTACGGCACAGAAACAAGTTTCCATTGAAAGAACAGATACGCAAAGCACAACTTTGTAAACTAATTCACATATGTGTCGCCTGTTCAATTATTATAACAGGAAAACTGAAAAGTGATATAACCCTAACCCTAACCCTAACCCCTAACCCTAACCCTTACCCTAACCCTAACCCCTAACCCTAACCCTAACCCTAACCTTAACCATAACCCTAACCCTAACCCTAACCCTAACCCTAACGCTAACCCTATCCCTTACCCAGCCCTAACCTAACCCTAACCCTAACCCTAACCCTAACCCTAACCCTAACTTGTTCCTACCAGGAACAAGTTTCCAATGAAAGAACGTAAATGCAAAGCACTACTTTGTAAACTGAATCACATGTGTGTCACTCGCTCAATTAGGAATACAGGAAAACCGAAAAGTGTGATCTCGCACTGTACGGCACAGAAACTAGTTTCCATCGAAAGAACAGAAAAGCAAAGCACAACTTTGTAAACTAAATCACATACGTGTCGCCCGTTCAATTATTACAACAGGAAAACTGAAAAGTGATATATCACATTGTACAGCACAGGAACAAGTTTCATATGAAAGAACAAAAAAGAAAATCACTAATTTGTAAACTAAATCACATGTGTGTCGCTGGCTCCATTAGGATTACAGGAAAACTGAAAAGTAATATATCTCACTGTACAGCACAATAACAAGTTTCCAACGAAAGAACAGAAAAGCAAAGCACGACTTTTAAACAGAATCACCAGTGTGTCGCTTGCTCAATTAGGAATACAGGAAAACTGAAAAGTGTTATCTCGCACTGTACGGCACAGAAACAAGTTTCCATTGAAAGAACAGAAACGCAAAGCACAACTTTGTAAACTAATTCACATATGTGTCGCCTGTTCAATTATTATAACAGGAAAACTGAAATGTGATATAAACCTAACCCTAACCCTAACACTAAGGCCCTAAACCTAACCCTAACCCCTAACCCTAACCCTAACACTAACCCTAACCCTAACCCTAACCCCTAACCCTAACCCTAACCCTAAACTTAACCCTAACCCTAAGTCTAAACCTATCCCTTACCCAGCCCTAACCTAACCCTAACCCTAACCCTAACCCTAACCCTAACCCTAACTTGTTCCTAACAGGAACAAGTTTCCAACGAAGGAACGTAAATGCATAGCACAACTTTGTAAACTAAATCACATACGTGTCGCCCGTTCAATTATTACAAAAGGAAAACTGAAAAGTGATATATCACACTGTACAGCAGAGAAACAATTTTCCTACCGAAGAACAGAAACCCAAAGCAGTACTTTCTAAACTAAATCACATGTGTGTCGCTGGCTCCATTAGGAATACAGGGAAACCGAAAAGTGTTATCTCACACTGTATGGCACAGAAACAAGTTTCCAAGGAAAGAACAGAAACGGAAAGCACAACTTTGTAAACTAAATGACATACGTGTCGCCTGTTCAATTATTATAAGAGGAAAACTGAAAAAGGATATAACACACTGTACATCACAGGAACATGTTTCCATCGAAAGAACAGAAACGCAAAGCACAACTTTGTAAACTAATTCACATACGTGTCGCCTGTTCAATTATTATAACAGGAAAACTGAAAAGTGATATATCACATTGTACAGCACAGAAACAAGTTTCAAATGAAAGAACAAAAAAGAAAATCACTAATTTGTAAACTAAATCACATGTGTGTCGTTGGCTCCATTAGGATTACAGGAAAACTGAAAAGTAATATATCTCACTGTACAGCACAAGAACAAGTTTCCAACGGAAGAACAGAAAAGCAAAGCACGACTTTTAAACAGAATCACCAGTGTGTCGCTCGCTCAATTAGGAATACAGGAAAACTGAAAAGTGTTATCTCGCACTGTACGGCACAGAAACAAGTTTCCATTGAAAGAACAGAAACGCAAAGCACAACGTTGTAAACTAATTCACATATGTGTCACCTGTTCAATTATTATAACAGGAAAACTGAAAAGTGATATAACCCTAACCCTAACCCTAACGCTAAGGCCCTAACCCTAACCCTAACCCCTAACCCTAACCCTAACGCTAACCCTAACCCTAACCCCTAACCCTAACCCTAACCCTAACCCTAACCCTAACCCTAACCCTAACCCTAACTTGTTCCTAACAGGAACAAGTTTCCAACGAAAGAACGTAAATGCAAAGCACTACTTTGTAAACTGAATCACATGTGTGTCACTCGCTCAATTAGGAATACAGGAAAACTGAAAAGTGTTATCTCGCACTGTACGGCACAGAAACTTGTTTCCATCGAAAGAACAGAAAAGCAAAGCACAACTTTGTAACCTAAATCACATACGTGTCGCCCGTTCAATTATTACAACAGGAAAACTAAAAAGTGATATATCACACTGTACAGCAGAGAAACAAGTTTCCAAGAAGAACAGAATCCCAAAGCACTACTTTGTAAACTAAATCACATGTGTGTCGCTCGCTCAATTAGGAATACAGGGAAACCGAAAACTGTTATCTCACACTGTATGGCACAGAAAGAAGTTTCCAAAGAAAGAACAGAAACGGAAAGCACAACTTTGTAAACTAAATGACATACGTGTCGCCTGTTCAATTATTATAAGAGGAAAACTGAAAAGTGATATAACACACTGTAGAGCACAGGAACATGTTTCCATCGAAAGAACAGAAACGCAAAGCACAACTTTGTAAACTAATTCACATACGTGTCGCCTGTTCAATTATTATAACAGGAAAACTGAAAAGTGATATATCACATTGTACAGCACAGGAACAAGTTTCATATGAAAGAACAAAAAAGAAAATCACTAATTTGTAAACTAAATCACATGTGTGTCGCTCGCTCCATTAGGATTACAGGAAAACTGAAAAGTAATATATCTCACTGTACAGCACAAGAACAAGTTTCCAACGAAAGAAAAGAGAAGCAAAGCACTACTTTTAAACAGAATCACCTGTGTGTCGCTCGATCAATTAGGAATACAGGAAAACTGAAAAGTATTATCTCGCACTGTACGGCACAGAAACAAGTTTCCATTGAAAGAACAGATACGCAAAGCACAACTTTGTAAACTAATTCACATACGTGTCGCCTGTTCAATTATTATAACAGGAAAACTGAAAAGTGATATAACCCTAACCCTAACCCTAACCCCTAACCCTAACCCTTACCCTAACCCTAACCCCTAACCCTAACCCTAACCCTAACCTTAACCATAACCCTAACCCTAACCCTAACCCTAACCCTAACCCTAACACTAACCCTAACCCTAACCCTAACCCCTAACCCTAACCCTAACACTAACCCTAACCCTAACCCTAACCCCTAACCCTAACCCTAACCCTAAACTTAACCCTAACCCTAAGTCTAAACCTATCCCTTACCCAGCCCTAACCTAACCCTAACCCTAACCCTAACCCTAACCCTAACCCTAACTTGTTCCTAACAGGAACAAGTTTCCAACGAAAGAACGTAAATGCATAGCACTACTTTGTAAACTGAATCACATGTGTGTCACTCGCTCAATTAGGAATACAGGAAAACCGAAAAGTGTTATCTCGCACTGTATGGCACAGAAACTAGTTTCCATCGAAAGAACAGAAAAGCAAAGCACAACTTTGTAAACTAAATCACATACGTGTCGCCCGTTCAATTATTACAAAAGGAAAACTGAAAAGTGATATATCACACTGTACAGCAGAGAAACAATTTTCCTACCAAAGAACAGAAACCCAAAGCAGTACTTTCTAAACTAAATCACATGTGTGTCGCTCGCTCAATTAGGAATACAGGGAAACCGAAAAGTGTTATCTCACACTGTATGGCACAGAAACAAGTTTCCAAAGAAAGAACAGAAACGGAAAGCACAACTTAGTAAACTAAATGACATACGTGTCGCCTATTCAATTATTATAAGAGGAAAACTGAAAAGTGATATAACACACTGTACATCACAGGAACATGTTTCCATCGAAAGAACAGAAACACAAAGCACAACTTTGTAAACTAATTCACAAACGTGTCGCCTGTTCAATAATTATAACAGGAAAACTGAAAAGTGATATATCACATTGTACAGCACAGAAACAAGTTTCAAATGAAAGAACAAAAAAGAAAATCACTAATTTGTAAACTAAATCACATGTGTGTCGCTCGCTCCATTAGGATTACAGGAAAACTGAAAAGTAATATATCTCACTGTACAGCACAAGAACAAGTTTCCAACGAAAGAACAGAAAAGCAAAGCACGACTTTTAAACAGAATCACCAGTGTGTCGCTCGCTCAATTAGGAATACAGAAATACTGAAAAGTATTATCTCGCACTGTACGGCAAAGAAACAAGTTTCCATTGAAAGAACAGAAACGCAAAGCACAACTTTGTAAACTAATTCACATATGTGTCGCCTGCTCAATTATTATAACAGGAAAACTGAAAAGTGATATAACCCTAACCCTAACCCTAACCCTAAGGTCCTAACCCTAACCCTAACCCTAACCCCTAACCCTAACCCTAAACCTAACCCTAACCCCTAACCCTAACCCTAACCATAACCCTAACCATTACGCTAACCCTATCCCTTACCCAGCCCTAACCTAACCTTAACCCTAACCCTAACCCTAACCCTAACCCTAACCCTAACCCTAACCCTAACCCTAACCCTAACCCTAACCCTAACTTGTTCCTCCAACGAAAGAACATAAATGAAAAGCACTACTTTGTAAACTGAATCACATGTGTGTCACTCGCTCAATTAGGAATACAGGAAAACTGAAAAGTGTTATCTCGCACTGTACGGCACAGAAACACGTTTCCATTGAAAGAACAGAAACGCGAAGCACAACTTTGTAAACTAATTGACATATGTGTCGCCTGTTCAATTATTATAACAGGAAAACTGAAAAGTGATATAACCCTAACCCTAACCCTAACCCTATCTTTTACCCAGCCCTAACCTAACCCTAACCCTAACCCTAACCCTAACCCTAACCCTAACTTGTTCCTAACAGGAACAAGTTTCCAACGAAAAACGTAAATGCAAAGCACTACTTTGTAAACTGAATCACATGTGTGTCACTCGCTCAATTAGGAATACAGGAAAACCGAAAAGTGTTATCTCGCACTGTACGGCACAGAAACTAGTTTCCATCGAAAGAACAGAAAAGCAAAGCACAACTTTGTAAACTAAATTACATACGTGTCGCCCGTTCAATTATTACAACAGGAAAACTGAAAAGTGATATATCACACTGTACAGCAGAGAAACAAGTTTCCTACCGAAGAACAGAAACCCAAAGCACTACTTTGTAAACTAAATCACATGTGTGTCGCTCGCTCAATTAGGAATACAGGGAAACCGAAAAGTGTTATCTCACACTGTATGGCACAGAAACAAGTTTCCAAAGAAAGAACAGAAACGAAAGCACAACTTTGTAAACTAATTCACATACGTGTCGCCTGTTCAATTATTATAACAGGAAAACTGAAAAGTGATATATCACATTGTACAGCACAGGAACAAGTTTCATATGAAAGAACAAAAAAGAATATCACTAATTTGTAAACTAAATCACATGTGTGTCTCTCGCTCCATTAGGATTACAGGAAAACTGAAAAGTAATATATCTCACTGTACAGCACAAGAACAAGTTTCCAACGAAAGAACAGAAAAGCAAAGCACGACTTTTAAACAGAATCACCAGTGTGTCGCTCGCTCAATTAGGAATACAGAAATACTGAAAAGTGTTATCTCGCACTGTAGGGCACAGAAACAAGTTTCCATTGAAAGAACAGAAACGCAAAGCACAACTTTGTAAACTAATTCACATATGTGTCGCCTGCTCAATTATTATAACAGGAAAATTGAAAAGTGATATAACCCTAACCCTAACCCTAACCCTAAGGCCGTAACCCTAACCCTAACCTTAACCCCTAACCCTAACCCTAACCCTAACCCCTAACCCTAACCCTAACCCTAAACCTAACCCTAACGCTAACCCTATCCCTTACCCAGCCCTAACCTAACCCTAACACTAACCCTAACCCTAACCCTAACTTGTTCCTCCAACGAAAGAACGTAAATGAAAAGCACTACTTTGTTTACTGAATCACATGTGTGTCACTCGCTCAATTAGGAATACAGGAAAACCGAAAAGTGTTATCTCGCACTGTACGGCACAGAAACTAGTTTCCATCGAAAGAACAGAAAAGCAAAGCACAACTTTGTAAACTAAATCACATACGTGTCGCTCATTCAATTATTACAACAGGAAAAGTGAAAACTGATATATCACACTGTACAGCACAGAAACAAGTTTCCAAGAAGAACAGAAACCTAAAGCACTACTTTGTAAACTAAATCACATGTGTGTTGCTCGCTCAATTAGGAATACAGGGAAACCGAAAAGTGTTATCTCACACTGTATGGCACAGAAACAAGTTTCCAAATAAAGAACAGAAACGGAAAGCACAAGTTTGTAAACTAAATGACATACGTGTCGCCTGTTCAATTATTATTAGAGGAAAACTGAAAAGTGATATAACACACTGTACAGCACAGGAACATGTTTCCACCGAAAGAACAGAAACGCAAAGCACAACTTTGTAAACTAATTCACATACGTGTTGCCTGTTCAATTATTATAACAAGAAAACTGAAAAGTGATATATCACATTGTACAGCACAGGAACAAGTTTCAAATGAAAGAACAAAAAAGAAAATCACTAATTTGTAAACTAAATCACATGTGTGTCGCTCGCTCCAATAGGATTACAGGAAAACTGAAAAGTAATATATCTCACTTTACAGCACAAGAACAAGTTTCCAACGAAAGAACAGAAAAGCAAAGCACGACTTTTAAACAGAATCACCAGTGTGTCGCTCGCTCAATTAGGAATACAGGAAAACTGAAAAGCGTTATCTCGCACTGTACGGCACAGAAACAAGTCTCCATTGAAAGAACTGAAACGCAAAGCACAACTTTGTAAACTAATTCACATAAGTGTCGCCTGTTCAATTATTATAACAGGAAAACTGAAAATGATATAACCCTAACCCTAACCCTAACCCTAAACCTAAGGCCCTAACCCTAACCCTAACCCTAACCCCTAACCCTAACCCTAACCCTAACCCTAACCCTAATCCTAACCCTAACGCCTAACCCTAACCCTAACCCTAACGCTAACCCTATCCCTTACCCAGGCCTAACCTAACTCTAACCCTAACCCTAACCCTAACCCTAACTTGTTCCTAAAAGGAACAAGTTTCCAACGAAAGAACGTAAATGAAAAGCACTACTTTGTAAACTGAATCACATGTGTGTCACTCGCTCAATTAGGAATACAGGAAAACCTAAAAGTGTTATCTCGCACTGTACGACACAGAAATTAGTTTCCATCGAAAGAACAGAAAAGCAAAGCACAACTTTGTAAACTAAATCACATACGTGTCGCCCGTTCAATTATTACAACAGGAAAACTGGAAAGTGATATATCACACTGTACAGCAGAGAAACAAGTTTCCTACCGAAGAACAGAAACCCAAAGCACTACTTTGTAAACTAAATCACATGTGTGTCGCTCGCTCAATTAGGAATACAGGGAAACCGAATAGTGTTATCTCACACTGTATGGCACAGAAACAAGTTTCAAAAGAAAGAACAGAAACGGAAAGCACAACTTTGTAAACTAAATGACATACGTGTCGCCTGTTCAATTATTATAAGAGGAAAACTGAAAAGTGATATAACACACTGTACAGCACAGGAACATGTTTCCATCGAAAGAACAGAAACGCAAAGCACAACTTTGTAAATTAATTCACATACGTGTCGCCTGTTCAATTATTATAACAGGAAAACTGAAAAGTGATATATCACATTGTACAGCACAGGAACAAGTTTCATATGAAAGAACAAAAAAGAAAATCACTAATTTGTAAACTAAATCACATGTGTGTCGCTGGCTCCATTAGGATTACAGGAAAACTGAAAATTAATATATCTCACTGTACAGCACAAGAACAAGTTTGCAATGAAAGAACAGAGAAGCAAAGCACTACTTTTAAACAGAATCACCTGTGTGTCGCTTGCTCAATTAGGAATACAGGAAAAGTGAAAAGTGTTATCTCGCACTGTACGGCACAGAAACAAGTTTCCATTGAAAGAACAGAAACGCAAAGCACAACTTTGTAAACTAATTCACATACGTGTCGCCTGTTCAATTATTATAACAGGAAAACTGAAAAGTGATATATCACATTGTACAGCACAGGAACAAGTTTCTTATGAAAGAACAAAAAAGAAAATCACTAATTTGTAAACTAAATCACATGTGTGTCGCTCGCTCCGTTAGGATTACAGGAAAACTGAAAAGTAATATATCTCACTGTACAGCACAAGAACAAGTTTCCAACGAAAGAACAGAGAAGCAAAGCACTACTTTTAAACAGAATCACCTGTGTGTCGCTCGCTCAATTAGGAATACAGGAAAACTGAAAAGTATTATCTCGCACTGTACGGCACAGAAACAAGTTTCCATTGAAAGAACAGATACGCAAAGCACAACTTTGTAAACTAATTCACATATGTGTCACCTGTTCAATTATTATAACAGGAAAACTGAAAAGTGATATAACCCTAACCCTAACCCTAACCCTAAGGCCCTAACCCTAACCCTAACCCCTAACCCTAACCCTTACCCTAACCCTAACCCCTAACCCTAACCCTAACCCTAACCTTAACCATAACCCTAACCCTAACCCTTACCCTAACCCTAACGCTAACCCTATCCCTTACCCAGCCCTAACCTAACCCTAACCCTAACCATAACCCTAACCCTAACCCTAACTTGTTCCTAACAGGAACAAGTTTCCAACGAAAGAACGTAAATGCAAAGCACTACTTTGTAAACTGAATCACATGTGTGTCACTCGCTCAATTAGGAATACAGGAAAACCGAAAAGTGTGATCTCGCACTGTATGGCACAGAAACTAGTTTCCATCGAAAGAACAGAAAAGCAAAGCACAACTTTGTAAACTAAATCACATACGTGTCGCCCGTTCAATTATTACAACAGGAAAACTGAAAAGTGATATATCACACTGTACAGCAGAGAAACAAGTTTCCTACCGAAGAACAGAAACCCAAAGCACTACTTTGTAAACTAAATCACATGTGTGTCGCTCGCTCAATTAGGAATACAGGGAAACCGAATAGTGTTATCTCACACTGTATGGCACAGAAACAAGTTTCAAAAGAAAGAACAGAAACGGAAAGCACAACTTTGTAAACTAAATGACATACGTGTCGCCTGTTCAATTATTATAAGAGGAAAACTGAAAAGTGATATAACACACTGTACAGCACAGGAACATGTTTCCATCGAAAGAACAGAAACGCAAAGCACAACTTTGTAAATTAATTCACATACGTGTCGCCTGTTCAATTATTATAACAGGAAAACTGAAAAGTGATATATCACATTGTACAGCACAGGAACAAGTTTCATATGAAAGAACAAAAAAGAAAATCACTAATTTGTAAACTAAATCACATGTGTGTCGCTGGCTCCATTAGGATTACAGGAAAACTGAAAATTAATATATCTCACTGTACAGCACAAGAACAAGTTTCCAATGAAAGAACAGAGAAGCAAAGCACTACTTTTAAACAGAATCACCTGTGTGTCGCTTGCTCAATTAGGAATACAGGAAAAGTGAAAAGTGTTATCTCGCACTGTACGGCACAGAAACAAGTTTCCATTGAAAGAACAGAAACGCAAAGCACAACGTTGTAAACTAATTCACATATGTGTCACCTGTTCAATTATTATAACAGGAAAACTGAAAAGTGATATAACCCTAACCCTAACCCTAACGCTAAGGCCCTAACCCTAACCCTAACCCCTAACCCTAACCCTAACGCTAACCCTAACCCTAACCCCTAACCCTAACCCTAACCCTAACCCTAACCCTAACTTGTTCCTAACAGGAACAAGTTTCCAACGAATGAACGTAAATGCAAAGCACTACTTTGTAAACTGAATCACATGTGTGTCACTCGCTCAATTAGGAATACAGGAAAACTGAAAAGTGTTATCTCGCACTGTACGGCACAGAAACTTGTTTCCATCGAAAGAACAGAAAAGCAAAGCACAACTTTGTAACCTAAATCACATACGTGTCGCCCGTTCAATTATTACAACAGGAAAACTGGAAAGTGATATATCACACTGTACAGCAGAGAAACAAGTTTCCTACCGAAGAACAGAAACCCAAAGCACTACTTTGTAAACTAAATCACATGTGTGTCGCTCGCTCAATTAGGAATACAGGGAAACCGAAAACTGTTATCTCACACTGTATGGCACAGAAAGAAGTTTCCAAAGAAAGAACAGAAACGGAAAGCACAACTTTGTAAACTAAATGACATACGTGTCGCCTGTTCAATTATTATAAGAGGAAAACTGAAAAGTGATATAACACACTGTAGAGCACAGGAACATGTTTCCATCGAAAGAACAGAAACGCAAAGCACAACTTTGTAAACTAATTCACATACGTGTCGCCTGTTCAATTATTATAACAGGAAAACTGAAAAGTGATATATCACATTGTACAGCACAGGAACAAGTTTCATATGAAAGAACAAAAAAGAAAATCACTAATTTGTAAACTAAATCACATGTGTGTCGCTCGCTCCATTAGGATTACAGGAAAACTGAAAAGTAATATATCTCACTGTACAGCACAAGAACAAGTTTCCAACGAAAGAAAAGAGAAGCAAAGCACTACTTTTAAACAGAATCACCTGTGTGTCGCTCGATCAATTAGGAATACAGGAAAACTGAAAAGTATTATCTCGCACTGTACGGCACAGAAACAAGTTTCCATTGAAAGAACAGATACGCAAAGCACAACTTTGTAAACTAATTCACATACGTGTCGCCTGTTCAATTATTATAACAGGAAAACTGAAAAGTGATATAACCCTAACCCTAACCCTAACCCCTAACCCTAACCCTTACCCTAACCCTAACCCCTAACCCTAACCCTAACCCTAACCTTAACCATAACCCTAACCCTAACCCTAACCCTAACCCTAACGCTAACCCTATCCCTTACCCAGCCCTAACCTAACCCTAACCCTAACCCTAGCCCTAACCCTAACTTGTTCCTAACAGGAACAAGTTTCCAACGAAAGAACGTAAATGCAAAGCACTACTTTGTAAACTGAATCACATGTGTGTCACTCGCTCAATTAGGAATACAGGAAAACCGAAAAGTGTGATCTCGCACTGTACGGCACAGAAACTAGTTTCCATCGAAAGAACAGAAAAGCAAAGCACAACTTTGTAAACTAATTCACATACGTGTCGCCCGTTCAATTATTACAACAGGAAAACTGAAAAGTGATATATCACATTGTACAGCACAGGAACAAGTTTCATATGAAAGAACAAAAAAGAAAATCACTAATTTGTAAACTAAATCACATGTGTGTCGCTGGCTCCATTAGGATTACAGGAAAACTGAAAAGTAATATATCTCACTGTACAGCACAAGAACAAGTTTCCAACGAAAGAACAGAAAAGCAAAGCACGACTTTTAAACAGAATCACCAGTGTGTCGCTCGCTCAATTAGGAATACAGGAAAACTGAAAAGTGTTATCTCGCACTGTACGACACAGAAACAAGTTTCCATTGACAGAACAGAAACGCAAAGCACAACTTTGTAAACTAATTCACATATGTGTCGCCTGTTCAATTATTATAACAGGAAAACTGAAATGTGATATAAACCTAACCCTAACCCTAACACTAAGGCCCTAAACCTAACCCTAACCCCTAACCCTAACCCTAACACTAACCCTAACCCTAACCCTAACCCCTAACCCTAACCCTAACCCTAAACTTAACCCTAACCCTAAGTCTAAACCTATCCCTTACCCAGCCCTAACCTAACCCTAACCCTAACCCTAACCCTAACCCTAACCCTAACTTGTTCCTAACAGGAACAAGTTTCCAACGAAAGAACGTAAATGCATAGCACTACTTTGTAAACTGAATCACATGTGTGTCACTCGCTCAATTAGGAATACAGGAAAACCGAAAAGTGTTATCTCGCACTGTATGGCACAGAAACTAGTTTCCATCGAAAGAACAGAAAAGCAAAGCACAACTTTGTAAACTAAATCACATACGTGTCGCCCGTTCAATTATTACAAAAGGAAAACTGAAAAGTGATATATCACACTGTACAGCAGAGAAACAATTTTCCTACCAAAGAACAGAAACCCAAAGCAGTACTTTCTAAACTAAATCATATGTGTGTCGCTCGCTCAATTAGGAATACAGGGAAACCGAAAAGTGTTATCTCACACTGTATGGCACAGAAACAAGTTTCCAAAGAAAGAACAGAAACGGAAAGCACAACTTAGTAAACTAAATGACATACGTGTCGCCTATTCAATTATTATAAGAGGAAAACTGAAAAGTGATATAACACACTGTACATCACAGGAACATGTTTCCATCGAAAGAACAGAAACACAAAGCACAACTTTGTAAACTAATTCACAAACGTGTCGCCTGTTCAATAATTATAACAGGAAAACTGAAAAGTGATATATCACATTGTACAGCACAGAAACAAGTTTCAAATGAAAGAACAAAAAAGAAAATCACTAATTTGTAAACTAAATCACATGTGTGTCGCTCGCTCCATTAGGATTACAGGAAAACTGAAAAGTAATATATCTCACTGTACAGCACAAGAACAAGTTTCCAACGAAAGAACAGAAAAGCAAAGCACGACTTTTAAACAGAATCACCAGTGTGTCGCTCGCTCAATTAGGAATACAGAAATACTGAAAAGTATTATCTCGCACTGTACGGCAAAGAAACAAGTTTCCATTGAAAGAACAGAAACGCAAAGCACAACTTTGTAAACTAATTCACATATGTGTCGCCTGCTCAATTATTATAACAGGGAAACTGAAAAGTGATATAACCCTAACCCTAACCCTAACCCTAAGGTCCTAACCCTAACCCTAACCCTAACCCCTAACCCTAACCCTAAACCTAACCCTAACCCCTAACCCTAACCCTAACCATAACCCTA
Source organism: Meriones unguiculatus (assembly GCF_030254825.1). Lineage (NCBI taxonomy): Eukaryota > Metazoa > Chordata > Mammalia > Rodentia > Muridae > Meriones > Meriones unguiculatus. The sequence goes on from NC_083350.1 coordinate 89,304,678, forward strand.
ACCATTACGCTAACCCTATCCCTTACCCAGCCCTAACCTAACCTTAACCCTAACCCTAACCCTAACCCTAACCCTAACCCTAACCCTAACTTGTTCCTCCAACGAAAGAACATAAATGAAAAGCACTACTTTGTAAACTGAATCACATGTGTGTCACTCGCTCAATTAGGAATACAGGAAAACTGAAAAGTGTTATCTCGCACTGTACGGCACAGAAACACGTTTCCATTGAAAGAACAGAAACGCGAAGCACAACTTTGTAAACTAATTGACATATGTGTCGCCTGTTCAATTATTATAACAGGAAAACTGAAAAGTGATATAACCCTAACCCTAACCCTAACCCTATCTTTTACCCAGCCCTAACCTAACCCTAACCCTAACCCTAACCCTAACCCTAACCCTAACCCTAACTTGTTCCTAACAGGAACAAGTTTCCAACGAAAAACGTAAATGCAAAGCACTACTTTGTAAACTGAATCACATGTGTGTCACTCGCTCAATTAGGAATACAGGAAAACCGAAAAGTGTTATCTCGCACTGTACGGCACAGAAACTAGTTTCCATCGAAAGAACAGAAAAGCAAAGCACAACTTTGTAAACTAAATTACATACGTGTCGCCCGTTCAATTATTACAACAGGAAAACTGAAAAGTGATATATCACACTGTACAGCAGAGAAACAAGTTTCCTACCGAAGAACAGAAACCCAAAGCACTACTTTGTAAACTAAATCACATGTGTGTCGCTCGCTCAATTAGGAATACAGGGAAACCGAAAAGTGTTATCTCACACTGTATGGCACAGAAACAAGTTTCCAAAGAAAGAACAGAAACGAAAGCACAACTTTGTAAACTAATTCACATACGTGTCGCCTGTTCAATTATTATAACAGGAAAACTGAAAAGTGATATATCACATTGTACAGCACAGGAACAAGTTTCATATGAAAGAACAAAAAAGAATATCACTAATTTGTAAACTAAATCACATGTGTGTCGCTCGCTCCATTAGGATTACAGGAAAACTGAAAAGTAATATATCTCACTGTACAGCACAAGAACAAGTTTCCAACGAAAGAACAGAAAAGCAAAGCACGACTTTTAAACAGAATCACCAGTGTGTCGCTCGCTCAATTAGGAATACAGAAATACTGAAAAGTGTTATCTCGCACTGTAGGGCACAGAAACAAGTTTCCATTGAAAGAACAGAAACGCAAAGCACAACTTTGTAAACTAATTCACATATGTGTCGCCTGCTCAATTATTATAACAGGAAAATTGAAAAGTGATATAACCCTAACCCTAACCCTAACCCTAAGGCCGTAACCCTAACCCTAACCTTAACCCCTAACCCTAACCCTAACCCTAACCCCTAACCCTAACCCTAACCCTAACCCTAACCCTAACGCTAACCCTATCCCTTACCCAGCCCTAACCTAACCCTAACACTAACCCTAACCCTAACCCTAACTTGTTCCTCCAACGAAAGAACGTAAATGAAAAGCACTACTTTGTTTACTGAATCACATGTGTGTCACTCGCTCAATTAGGAATACAGGAAAACCGAAAAGTGTTATCTCGCACTGTACGGCACAGAAACTAGTTTCCATCGAAAGAACAGAAAAGCAAAGCACAACTTTGTAAACTAAATCACATACGTGTCGCTCATTCAATTATTACAACAGGAAAAGTGAAAACTGATATATCACACTGTACAGCACAGAAACAAGTTTCCAAGAAGAACAGAAACCTAAAGCACTACTTTGTAAACTAAATCACATGTGTGTTGCTCGCTCAATTAGGAATACAGGGAAACCGAAAAGTGTTATCTCACACTGTATGGCACAGAAACAAGTTTCCAAATAAAGAACAGAAACGGAAAGCACAAGTTTGTAAACTAAATGACATACGTGTCGCCTGTTCAATTATTATTAGAGGAAAACTGAAAAGTGATATAACACACTGTACAGCACAGGAACATGTTTCCACCGAAAGAACAGAAACGCAAAGCACAACTTTGTAAACTAATTCACATACGTGTTGCCTGTTCAATTATTATAACAAGAAAACTGAAAAGTGATATATCACATTGTACAGCACAGGAACAAGTTTCAAATGAAAGAACAAAAAAGAAAATCACTAATTTGTAAACTAAATCACATGTGTGTTGCTCGCTCCAATAGGATTACAGGAAAACTGAAAAGTAATATATCTCACTTTACAGCACAAGAACAAGTTTCCAACGAAAGAACAGAAAAGCAAAGCACGACTTTTAAACAGAATCACCAGTGTGTCGCTCGCTCAATTAGGAATACAGGAAAACTGAAAAGCGTTATCTCGCACTGTACGGCACAGAAACAAGTCTCCATTGAAAGAACTGAAACGCCAAGCACAACTTTGTAAACTAATTCACATAAGTGTCGCCTGTTCAATTATTATAACAGGAAAACTGAAAATGATATAACCCTAACCCTAACCCTAACCCTAAACCTAAGGCCCTAACCCTAACCCTAACCCTAACCCCTAACCCTAACCCTAACCCTAACCCTAATCCTAACCCTAACGCCTAACCCTAACCCTAACCCTAACGCTAACCCTATCCCTTACCCAGGCCTAACCTAACCCTAACCCTAACCCTAACCCTAACCCTAACTTGTTCCTAAAAGGAACAAGTTTCCAACGAAAGAACGTAAATGAAAAGCACTACTTTGTAAACTGAATCACATGTGTGTCACTCGCTCAATTAGGAATACAGGAAAACCTAAAAGTGTTATCTCGCACTGTACGACACAGAAACTAGTTTCCATCGAAAGAACAGAAAAGCAAAGCACAACTTTGTAAACTAAATCACATACGTGTCGCCCGTTCAATTATTACAACAGGAAAACTGGAAAGTGATATATCACACTGTACAGCAGAGAAACAAGTTTCCTACCGAAGAACAGAAACCCAAAGCACTACTTTGTAAACTAAATCACATGTGTGTCGCTCGCTCAATTAGGAATACAGGGAAACCGAATAGTGTTATCTCACACTGTATGGCACAGAAACAAGTTTCAAAAGAAAGAACAGAAACGGAAAGCACAACTTTGTAAACTAAATGACATACGTGTCGCCTGTTCAATTATTATAAGAGGAAAACTGAAAAGTGATATAACACACTGTACAGCACAGGAACATGTTTCCATCGAAAGAACAGAAACGCAAAGCACAACTTTGTAAATTAATTCACATACGTGTCGCCTGTTCAATTATTATAACAGGAAAACTGAAAAGTGATATATCACATTGTACAGCACAGGAACAACTTTCATATGAAAGAACAAAAAAGAAAATCACTAATTTGTAAACTAAATCACATGTGTGTCGCTGGCTCCATTAGGATTACAGGAAAACTGAAAATTAATATATCTCACTGTACAGCACAAGAACAAGTTTGCAATGAAAGAACAGAGAAGCAAAGCACTACTTTTAAACAGAATCACCTGTGTGTCGCTTGCTCAATTAGGAATACAGGAAAAGTGAAAAGTGTTATCTCGCACTGTACGGCACAGAAACAAGTTTCCATTGAAAGAACAGAAACGCAAAGCACAACTCTGTAAACTAATTCACATACGTGTCGCCTGTTCAATTATTATAACAGGAAAACTGAAAAGTGATATATCACATTGTACAGCACAGGAACAAGTTTCTTATGAAAGAACAAAAAAGAAAATCACTAATTTGTAAACTAAATCACATGTGTGTCGCTCGCTCCGTTAGGATTACAGGAAAACTGAAAAGTAATATATCTCACTGTACAGCACAAGAACAAGTTTCCAACGAAAGAACAGAGAAGCAAAGCACTACTTTTAAACAGAATCACCTGTGTGTCGCTCGCTCAATTAGGAATACAGGAAAACTGAAAAGTATTATCTCGCACTGTACGGCACAGAAACAAGTTTCCATTGAAAGAACAGATACGCAAAGCACAACTTTGTAAACTAATTCACATATGTGTCACCTGTTCAATTATTATAACAGGAAAACTGAAAAGTGATATAACCCTAACCCTAACCCTAACCCTAAGGCCCTAACCCTAACCCTAACCCCTAACCCTAACCCTTACCCTAACCCTAACCCCTAACCCTAACCCTAACCCTAACCTTAACCATAACCCTAACCCTAACCCTTACCCTAACCCTAACGCTAACCCTATCCCTTACCCAGCCCTAACCTAACCCTAACCCTAACCATAACCCTAACCCTAAACCTAACTTGTTCCTAACAGGAACAAGTTTCCAACGAAAGAACGTAAATGCAAAGCACTACTTTGTAAACTGAATCACATGTGTGTCACTCGCTCAATTAGGAATACAGGAAAACCGAAAAGTGTGATCTCGCACTGTATGGCACAGAAACTAGTTTCCATCGAAAGAACAGAAAAGCAAAGCACAACTTTGTAAACTAAATCACATACGTGTCGCCCGTTCAATTATTACAACAGGAAAACTGAAAAGTGATATATCACACTGTACAGCAGAGAAACAAGTTTCCTACCGAAGAACAGAAACCCAAAGCACTACTTTGTAAACTAAATCACATGTGTGTCGCTCGCTCAATTAGGAATACAGGGAAACCGAATAGTGTTATCTCACACTGTATGGCACAGAAAGAAGTTTCCAAAGAAAGAACAGAAACGGAAAGCACAACTTTGTAAACTAAATGACATACGTGTCGCCTGTTCAATTATTATAAGAGGAAAACTGAAAAGTGATATAACACACTGTACAGCACAGGAACATGTTTCCATCGAAAGAACAGAAACGCAAAGCACAACTTTGTAAATTAATTCACATACGTGTCGCCTGTTCAATTATTATAACAGGAAAACTGAAAAGTGATATATCACATTGTACAGCACAGGAACAAGTTTCATATGAAAGAACAAAAAAGAAAATCACTAATTTGTAAACTAAATCACATGTGTGTCGCTGGCTCCATTAGGATTACAGGAAAACTGAAAATTAATATATCTCACTGTACAGCACAAGAACAAGTTTCCAATGAAAGAACAGAGAAGCAAAGCACTACTTTTAAACAGAATCACCTGTGTGTCGCTTGCTCAATTAGGAATACAGGAAAAGTGAAAAGTGTTATCTCGCACTGTACGGCACAGAAACAAGTTTCCATTGAAAGAACAGAAACGCAAAGCACAACTTTGTAAACTAATTCACATACGTGTCGCCTGTTCAATTATTATAACAGGAAAACTGAAAAGTGATATATCACATTGTACAGCACAGGAACAAGCTTCTTATGAAAGAACAAAAAAGAAAATCACTAATTTGTAAAATAAATCACATGTGTGTCGCTCGCTCCGTTAGGATTACAGGAAAACTGAAAAGTAATATATCTCACTGTACAGCACAAGAACAAGTTTCCAACGAAAGAACAGAGAAGCAAAGCACTACTTTTAAACAGAATCACCTGTGTGTCGCTCGCTCAATTAGGAATACAGGAAAACTGAAAAGTATTATCTCGCACTGTACGGCACAGAAACAAGTTTCCATTGAAAGAACAGATACGCAAAGCACAACTTTGTAAACTAATTCACATATGTGTCACCTGTTCAATTATTATAACAGGAAAACTGAAAAGTGATATAACCCTAACCCTAACCCTAACCCTAAGGCCCTAACCCTAACCCTAACCCCTAACCCTAACCCTTACCCTAACCCTAACCCCTAACCCTAACCCTAACCCTAACCCTAACCCTAACCTTAACCATAACCCTAACCCTAACCCTTACCCTAACCCTAACGCTAACCCTGTCCCTTACCCAGCCCTAACCTAACCCTAACCCTAACCATAACCCTAACCCTAACCCTAACTTGTTCCTAACAGGAACAAGTTTCCAACGAAAGAATGTAAATGCAAAGCACTACTTTGTAAACTGAATCACATGTGTGTCACTCGCTCAATTAGGAATACAGGAAAACCGAAAAGTGTGATCTCACACTGTATGGCACAGAAACTAGTTTCCATCGAAAGAACAGAAAAGCAAAGCACAACTTTGTAAACTAAATCACATACGTGTCGCCCGTTCAATTATTACAACAGGAAAACTGAAAAGTGATATATCACATTGTACAGCACAGGAACAAGTTTCATATGAAAGAACAAAAAAGAAAATCACTAATTTGTAAACTACATCACATGTGTGTCGCTGGCTCCATTAGGATTACAGGAAAACTGAAAAGTAATATATCTCACTGTACAGCACAAGAACAAGTTTCCAACGAAAGAACAGAAAAGCAAAGCACGACTTTTAAACAGAATCACCAGTGTGTCGCTCGCTCAATTAGGAATACAGGAAAACTGAAAAGTGTTATCTCGCACTGTACGGCACAGAAACAAGTTTCCATTGAAAGAACAGATACGCAAAGCACAACTTTGTAAACTAATTCACATATGTGTCGCCTGTTCAATTATTATAACAGGAAAACTGAAATGTGATATAAACCTAACCCTAACCCTAACACTAAGGCCCTAAACCTAACCCTAACCCCTAACCCTAACACTAACCCTAACCCTAACCCTAACCCCTAACCCTAACCCTAACCCTAAACTTAACCCTAAACCTAAGTCTAAACCTATCCCTTACCCAGCCCTAACCTAACCCTAACCCTAACCCTAATCCTAACCCTAACCCTAACCCTAACTTGTTCCTAACAGGAACAAGTTTCCAACGAAAGAACGTAAATGCATAGCACTACTTTGTAAACTGAATCACATGTGTGTCACTCGCTCAATTAGGAATACAGGAAAACCGAAAAGTGTTATCTCGCACTGTTCGGCACAAAAACTAGTTTCCATCGAAAGAACAGAAAAGCAAAGCACAACTTTGTAAACTAAATCACATACGTGTCGCCCTTCAATTATTACAACAGGAAAACTGAAAAGTGATATATCACACTGTACAGCAGAGAAACAAGTTTCCAACCGAAGAACAGAAACCCAAAGCACTACTTTGTAAACTAAATCACATGTGTGTCACTCGCTCAATTAGGAATACAGGGAAACCGAATAGTGTTATCTCACACTGTATGGCACAGAAACAAGTTTCAAAAGAAAGAACAGAAACGAAAGCACAACTTTGTAAACTAAATGACATACGTGTCGCCTGTTCAATTATTATAGGAGGAAAACTGAAAAGTGATATAACACACTGTACAGCACAGGAACATGTTTCCATCGAAAGAACAGAAACGCAAAGCACAACTTTGTAAACTAATTCACATACGTGTCGCCTGTTCAATTATTATAACAGGAAAACTGAAAAGTGATATATCACATTGTACAGCACAGGAACAAGTTTCATATGAAAGAACAAAAAAGAAAATCACTAATTTGTAAACTAAATCACATGTGTGTCCCTCGCTCCATTAGGATTACAGGAAAACTGAAAAGTAATATATCTCACTGTACAGCGCAAGAACAAGTTTCCAACGAAAGAACAGAGAAGCAAAGCACTACTTTTAAACAGAATCACCTGTGTGTCGCTTGCTCAATTAGGAATACAGGAAAACTGAAAAGTGTTATCTCTCACTGTACGGCACAGAAACAAGTTTCCATTGAAAGAACAGAAACGCAAAGCACAACTTTGTAAACTAATTCACATATGTGTCGCCTGTTCAATTATTATAACAGGAAAACTGAAAAGTGATATAACCCTAACCCTACCCTAAGGCCCTAACCCTAACCCTAACCCCTAAACCTAACCCTAAACCTAACCCTAACCCTAACCCCTAACCCTAACCCTAACCCTAACCCTAACCCTAACGCTAAACCTATCCCTTGCCCAGCCCTAACCCTAACCCTAACCCTAACTTGTTCCTAACAGGAACAAGTTTCCAACGAAAGAACGTAAATGCAAAGCACTACTGTGTAAACTGAATCACATGTGTGTCACTCGCTCAATTAGGAATACAGGAAAACCGAAATGTGTTATCTCACACTGTACGGCACAGAAACTAGTTTCCATCGAAAGAACAGAAAAGCAAAGCACAACTTTGTAAACTAAATCACATACGTGTCGCCCGTTCAATTATTACAACAGGAAAACTGAAAAGTGATATATCACACTGTACAGCAGAGAAACAAGTTTCCTACCGAAGAACAGAAACACAAAGCACTACTTTGTAAACTAAATCACATGTGTGTCGCTCGCTCAATTAGGAATACAGGGAAACCGAAAACTGTTATCTCACACTGTATGGCACAGAAAGAAGTTTCCAAAGAAAGAACAGAAACGGAAAGCACAACTTTGTAAACTAAATGACATACGTGTCGCCTGTTCAATTATTATAAGAGGAAAACTGAAAAGTGATATAACACACTGTACAGCACAGGAACATGTTTCCATCGAAAGAACAGAAACGCAAAGCACAACTTTGTAAAATAATTCACATACGTGTCGCCTGTTCAATTATTATAACAGGAAAACTGAAAAGTGATATATCACATTGTACAGCACAGGAACAAGTTTCATACGAAAGAACAAAAAGGAAACTCACTAATTTGTAAACTAAATCACATGTGTGTCGCTGGCTCCATTAGGATTACAGGAAAACTGGAAAGTAATATATCTCACTGTACAGCACAAGAACAAGTTTCCAAAGAAAGAACAGAGAAGCAAAGCACTACTTTTAAACAGAATCACCTGTGTGTCGCTCGCTCAATTAGGTATACAGGAAAACTGAAACGTGTTATCTCGCACTGTACGGCACAGAAACAAGTTTCCATTGAAAGAACAAAAACACAAAGCACAACTTTGTAAACTAATTCCCATATGTGTCGCCTGTTCAATTATTATAACAGGAAAACTGAAAAGTGATATAACCCTACCCTAACCCTAACCCTAAGGCCCTAACCCTAACCCTAACCCCTAACCCTAACCCTAACCCTAACCCTAACCCTAAACCTAACCTTAACCCTAACCCTAACCCTAACCCTAACCCTAACGCTAACCCTATCCCTTACCCAGCCCTAACCTAACCCTAACCCTAACCCTAACCCTAACCCTAACCCTAACCCTAACCCTAACTTGTTCCTAGGAACAAGTTTCCAACGAAAGAACGTAAATGCAAAGCACTACTTTGTAAACTGAATCACATGTGTGTCACTCGCTCAATTAGGAATACAGGAAAACCGAAAAGTGTTATCTCGCACTGTACGGCACAGAAACTAGTTTCCATCGAAAGAACAGAAAAGCAAAGCACAACTTTGTAATCTAAATCACATACGTGTCGCCCGTTCAATTATTACAACAGGAAAACTGAAAAGTGATATATCACACTGTACAACAGAGAAACAAGTTTTCTACTGAAGAACAGAAACCCAAAGCACTACTTTGTAAACTAAATCACATGTGTGTCGCTCGCTCAATTAGGAATACAGGGATACCGAAAAGTGTTATCTCACACTGTATGGCACAGAAACAAGTTTCCAAAGAAAGAACAGAAACGGAAAGCACAACTTTGTAAACTAAATGACTTACGTGTCGCCTGTTCAATTATTATAAGAGGAAAACTGAAAAGTGATATAACACACTGTACAGCACAGGAACATGTTTCCATCGAAAGAACAGAAACGGAAAGCACAACTTTGTAAACTAATTCACATACGTGTCGCCTGTTCAATTATTATAACAGGAAAACTGAAAAGTGATATATCACATTGTACAGCACAGGAACAAGTTTCATATGAAAGAACAAAAAAGAAAATCACTAATTTGTAAACTAAATCACATGTGTGTCGCTCGCTCCATTAGGATTACAGGAAAACTGAAAAGTAATATATCTCACTGTACAGCGCAAGAACAAGTTTCCAACGAAAGAACAGAAAAGCAAAGCACTACTTTTAAACAGAATCACCTGTGTGTCGCTCGCTCAATTAGGAATACAGGAAAACTGAAAAGTGTTATCTCTCACTGTACGGCACAGAAACAAGTTTCCATTGAAAGAACAGAAACGCAAAGCACAACTTTGTAAACTAATTCACATATGTGTCGCCTGTTCAATTATTATAACAGGAAAACTGAAAAGTGATATAACCCTAACCCTACCCTAAGGCCCTAACCCTAACCCTAACCCCTAAACCTAACCCTAAACCTAACCCTAACCCTAACCCCTAACCCTAACCCTAACCCTAACCCTAACGCTAAACCTATCCCTTGCCCAGCCCTAACCCTAACCCTAACCCTAACTTGTTCCTAACAGGAACAAGTTTCCAACGAAAGAACGTAAATGCAAAGCACTACTGTGTAAACTGAATCACATGTGTGTCACTCGCTCAATTAGGAATACAGGAAAACCGAAATGTGTTATCTCACACTGTACGGCACAGAAACTAGTTTCCATCGAAAGAACAGAAAAGCAAAGCACAACTTTGTAAACTAAATCACATACGTGTCGCCCGTTCAATTATTACAACAGGAAAACTGAACAGTGATATATCACACTGTACAGCAGAGAAACAAGTTTCCTACCGAAGAACAGAAACACAAAGCACTACTTTGTAAACTAAATCACATGTGTGTCGCTCGCTCAATTAGGAATACAGGGAAACCGAAAACTGTTATCTCACACTGTATGGCACAGAAAGAAGTTTCCAAAGAAAGAACAGAAACGGAAAGCACAACTTTGTAAACTAAATGACATACGTGTCGCCTGTTCAATTATTATAAGAGGAAAACTGAAAAGTGATATAACACACTGTACAGCACAGGAACATGTTTCCATCGAAAGAACAGAAACGCAAAGCACAACTTTGTAAACTAATTCACATACGTGTCGCCTGTTCAATTATTATAACAGGAAAACTGAAAAGTGATATATCACATTGTACAGCACAGGAACAAGTTTCATACGAAAAAACAAAAAGGAAACTCACTAATTTGTAAACTAAATCACATGTGTGTCGCTGGCTCCATTAGGATTACAGGAAAACTGGAAAGTAATATATCTCACTGTACAGCACAAGAACAAGTTTCCAAAGAAAGAACAGAGAAGCAAAGCACTACTTTTAAACAGAATCACCTGTGTGTCGCTCGCTCAATTAGGTATACAGGAAAACTGAAACGTGTTATCTCGCACTGTACGGCACAGAAACAAGTTTCCATTGAAAGAACAAAAACACAAAGCACAACTTTGTAAACTAATTCCCATATGTGTCGCCTGTTCAATTATTATAACAGGAAAACTGAAAAGTGATATAACCCTACCCTAACCCTAACCCTAAGGCCCTAACCCTAACCCTAACCCCTAACCCTAACCCTAACCCTAACCCTAAACCTAACCTTAACCCTAACCCTAACCCTAACCCTAACCCTAACGCTAACCCTATCCCTTACCCAGCCCTAACCTAACCCGAACCCTAACCCTAACCCTAACCCTAACCCTAACCCTAACCCTAACTTGTTCCTAGGAACAAGTTTCCAACGAAACAACGTAAATGCAAAGCACTACTTTGTAAACTGAATCACATGTGTGTCACTCGCTCAATTAGGAATACAGGAAAACCGAAAAGTGTTATCTCGCACTGTATGGCACAGAAACTAGTTTCCATCGAAAGAACAGAAAAGCAAAGCACAACTTTGTAATCTAAATCACATACGTGTCGCCCGTTCAATTATTACAACAGGAAAACTGAAAAGTGATATATCACACTGTACAACAGAGAAACAAGTTTTCTACTGAAGAACAGAAACCCAAAGCACTACTTTGTAAACTAAATCACATGTGTGTCGCTCGCTCAATTAGGAATACAGGGATACCGAAAAGTGTTATCTCACACTGTATGGCACAGAAACAAGTTTCCAAAGAAAGAACAGAAACGGAAAGCACAACTTTGTAAACTAAATGACTTACGTGTCGCCTGTTCAATTATTATAAGAGGAAAACTGAAAAGTGATATATCACATTGTACAGCACAGGAACAAGTTTCATATGAAAGAACAAAAAAGAAAATCACTAATTTGTAAACTAAATCACATGTGTGTCGCTCACTCCATTAGGATTACAGGAAAACTGAAAAGTAATATATCTCACTGTACAGCACAAGAACAAGTTTCCAACGAAAGAACAGAAAAGCAAAGCACGACTTTTAAACAGAATCACCAGTGTGTCGCTCGCTCAATTAGGAATACAGGAAAACTGAAAAGTGTTATCTCGCACTGTACGGCACAGAAACAAGTTTCCATTGAAAGAACAGAAACGCAAAGCACAACTTTGTAAACTAATTCACATATGTGTCACCTGTTCAATTATTATAACAGGAAAACTGAAAAGTGATATAACCCTAACCCTAACCCTAACGCTAAGGCCCTAACCCTAACCCTAACCCCTAACCCTAACCCTAACCCTAACCCTAACCCCTAACCCTAACCCTAACCCTAACCCTAACCCTAACGCTAAACCTATCCCTTACCCAGCCCTAACCTAACCCTAACCCTAACCCTAACCCTAACCCTAAACCTAACTTGTTCCTAACAGGAACAAGTTTCCAACGAAAGAACGTAAATGCAAAGCACTACTTTGTAAACTGAATCACATATGTGTCACTCGCTCAATTAGGAATACAGGAAACCGAAAAGTGTTATCTCGCACTGTATGGCACAGAAACTAGTTTCCATCGAAAGAACAGAAAAGCAAAGCACAACTTTGTAAACTAAATCATATACGTGTCGCCCATTCAATTATTACAACAGGAAAACTGAAAAGTGATATATCACACTGTACAGCAGAGAAACAAGTTTCCTACCGAAGAACAGAAACCCAAAGCACTACTTTGTAAACTAAATCACATGTGTGTCGCTCGCTCAATTAGGAATACAGGGAAACCGAATAGTGTTATCTCACACTGTATGGCACAAAAACAAGTTTCCAAAGAAAGAACAGAAACGGAAAGCACAACTTTGTAAACTAAATGACATACGTGTCGCCTGTTCAATTATTATAAGAGGAAAACTGAAAAGTGATATAACACACTGTACAGCACAGGAACATGTTTCCATCGAAAGAACAGAAACGCAAAGCACAACTTTGTAAATTAATTCACATACGTGTCGCCTGTTCAATTATTATAACAGGAAAACTGAAAAGGGATATATCACATTGTACAGCACAGGAACAAGTTTCATATGAAAGAACAAAAAAGAAAATCACTAATTTGTAAACTAAATCACATGTGTGTCGCTGGCTCCATTAGGATTACAGGAAAACTGAAAAGTAATATATCTCACTGTACAGCACAAGAACAAGTTTCCAACGAAAGAACAGAGAAGCAAAGCACTACTTTTAAACAGAATCACCTGTGTGTCGCTCGCTCAATTAGGAATACAGGAAAAGTGAAAAGTGTTATCTCGCACTGTACGGCACAGAAACAAGTTTCCATTGAAAGAACAGAAACGCAAAGCACAACTTTGTAAACTAATTCACATATGTGTCGCCTGTTCAATTATTATAACAGGAAAACTGAAAAGTGATATAACCCTAACCCTAACCCTAAACCTAACCCCTAACCCTAACCCTAACCCTAACCCTAACCCCTAACTCTAACCCTAATCCTAACCTTAACCCTAACCCTAAACCTAACCCTAACCCTAACGCTAACCCTATCCCTTACCCAGCCCTAACCTAACCCTAACCCTAACCCTAACCCTAAGTTGTTCCCAACGAAAAAACGTAAATGCAAAGCACTACTTTGTAAACTGAATCACATGTGTGTCCCTCGCTCAATTAGGAATACAGGAAAACTGAAAAGTGTTATCTCGCACTGTACGGCACAAAAACTAGTTTCCATCGAAAGAACAGAAAAGCAAAGCACAACTTTGTAAACTAAATCACATACGTGTCGCCCGTTCAATTATTACAACAGGAAAACTGAAAAGTGATATATCACACTGTACAGCAGAGAAACAAGTTTCCTACCGAAGAACAGAAACCCAAAGCACTACTTTGTAAACTAAATCACATGTGGGTCGCTCGCTCAATTAGGAATACAGGGAAACCGAATAGTGTTATCTCACACTGTATGGCACAGAAACAAGTTTCAAAAGAAAGAACAGAAACGAAAGCACAACTTTGTAAACTAAATGACATACGTGTCGCCTGTTCAATTATTATAAGAGGATAACTGAAAAGTGATATAACACACTGTACAGCACAGGAACATGTTTCCATCGAAAGAACAGAAACGCAAAGCACAACTTTGTAAACTAATTCACATACGTGTCGCCTGTTCAATTATTATAACAGGAAAACTGAAAAGTGATATATCACATTGTACAGCACAGGAACAAGTTTCATATGATTGAAAAAAAAAGAAAATCACTAATTTGTAAACTAAATCACATGTGTGTCTCCTGTTCAATTATTATAACAGGAAAACTGAAAAGTGATATAACCCTAACGCTAACCCTAACCCTAAGGCGCTAACCCTAACCCTAACCCCTAACCCTAACCCTAACCCTAACCCTAACCCCTAACCCTAACCCTAACCCTAACCTTAACCCTAACCCTAACCCTAACCCTAACCCTAACGCTAACCCTATCCCTTACCCAGCCCTAACCTAACCCTAACCCTAACCCTAACCCTAACCCTAACCCTAACCCTAACTTGTTCCTAACAGGAACAAGTTTCCAACGAAAGAACGTAAATGCAAAGCACTACTTTGTAAACTGAATCACATGTGTGTCCCTCGCTCAATTAGGAATACAGGAAAACTGAAAAGTGTTATCTCGCACTGTACGGCACAAAAACTAGTTTCCATCGAAAGAACAGAAAAGCAAAGCACAACTTTGTAAACTAAATCACATACGTGTCGCCCGTTCAATTATTACAACAGGAAAACTGAAAAGTGATATATCACACTGTACAGCAGAGAAACAAGTTTCCTACCGAACAACAGAAACCCAAAGCACTACTTTGTAAACTAAATCACATGTGTGTCGCTCGCTCCATTAGGATTACAGGAAAACTGAAAAGTAATATATCTCACTGTACAGCGCAAGAACAAGTTTCCAACGAAAGAACAGAAAAGCAAAGCACTACTTTTAAACAGAATCACCTGTGTGTTGCTCGCTCAATTAGGAATACAGGAAAACTGAAAAGTGTTATCTCGCACTGTACGGCACAGAAACAAGTTTCCATTGAAAGAACAGAAACGCAAAGCACAACTTTGTAAACTAATTCACATATGTGTCGCCTGTTCAATTATTATAACAGGAAAACTGAAAAGTGATATAACCCTAACCCTAACCCTAACCCTAAGGCCCTAACCCTAACCCTAACCCCTAACCCTAACCCTAACCCCTAACCCTAACCCTAACCCTAACCTTAACCCTAACCCTAACCCTAACCCTTACCCTAACCCTAACGCTAACCCTATCCCTTACCCAACCCTACCCTAACCCTAACCCTAACCCTAACCCTAACCCTAACCCTAACCCTAACTTGTTCCTAACAGGAACAAGTTTCCAACGAAAGAGCGTAAATGCAAAGCACTACTTTGTAAACTGAATCACATGTGTGTCACTCGCTCAATTAGGAATACAGGAAAACCGAAAAGTGTTATCTCGCACTGTACGGCACAGAAACTAGTTTCCATCGAAAGAACAGAAAAGCAAAGCACAACTTTGTAAACTAAATCACATACGTGTCGCCCGTTCAATTATTACAACAGGAAAACTGAAAAGTGATATATCACACTGTACAGCAGAGAAACAAGTTTCCTACCGAAGAACAGAAACCCAAAGCACTACTTTGTAAACTAAATCACATGTGTGTCGCTCGCTCAATTAGGAATACAGGGAAACCGAATAGTGTTATCTCACACTGTATGGCACAGAAACAAGTTTCCAAAGAAAGAACAGAAATGGAAAGCACAACTTTGTAAACTAAATGACATACGTGTCGCCTGTTCAATTATTATAAGTGGAAAACTGAAAAGTGATATAACACACTGTACAGCACAGGAACATGTTTCCATCGAAAGAACAGAAACGCAAAGCACAACTTTGTAAACTAATTCACATACGTGTCGCCTGTTCAATTATTATAACAGGAAAACTGAAAAGTGATATATCACATTGTACAGCACAGGAACAAGTTTCATATGAAAGAACAAAAAAGAAAATCAGTAACTTGTAAACTAAATCACATGTGTGTCGCTGGCCTCCATTAGGATTACAGGAAAACTGATAATTAATATATCTCACTGTACAGCACAAGAACAAGTTTCCAATGAAAGAACAGAGAAGCAAAGCACTACTTTTAAACAGAATCACCTGTGTGTCGCTCGCTCAATTAGGAATACAGGAAAACTGAAAAGTGTTATCTCGCACTGTACGGCACAGAAACAAGTTTCCATTGAAAGAACAGAAACGCAAAGCACAACTTTGTAAACTAATTCACATATGTGTCGCCTGTTCAATTATTATAACAGGAAAACTGATAAGTGATATAACCCTAACCCTAACCCTAACCCTAAGGCGCTAACCCTAACCCTAACCCCTAACCCTAACCCTAACCCTAACCCTAACCCCTAACCCTAACCCTAACCCTAACCCTAACCCTAACCCTAAGGCGCTAACCCTAACCCTAACCCCTAACCCTAACCCTAACCCTAACCCTAACCCCTAACCCTAACCCTAACCCTAACCCTAACCCTAACCCTAAGGCGCTAACCCTAACCCTAACACTAACCCTAACCCTAACCCTAACATGTTCCTCCAACGAAAGAACGTAAATGCAAAGCACTACTTTGTAAACTGAATCACATGTGTGTCACTCGCTCAATTAGGAATACAGGAAAACTGAAAAGTGTTATCTCGCACTGTACGGCACAAAAACTAGTTTCCATCGAAAGAACAGAAAAGCAAAGCACAACTTTGTAAACTAAATCACATACGTTTCGCCCGTTCAATTATTACAACAGGAAAACTGAAAAGTGATATATCACACTGTACAGCAGAGAAACAAGTTTCCTACCGAAGAACAGAAACCCAAAGCACTACTTTGTAAACTAAATCACATGTGTGTCGCTCGCTCAATTAGGAATACAGGGAAACCGAATAGTGTTATCTCACACTGTATGGCACAGAAACAAGTTTCCAAAGAAAGAACAGAAACGAAAGCACAACTTTGTAAACTAAATGACATACGTGTCGCCTGTTCAATTATTATAAGAGGAAAACTGAAAAGTGATATAACACACTGTACAGCACAGGAACATGTTTCCATCGAAAGAACAGAAACGCAAAGCACAACTTTGTAAACTAATTCACATACATGTCGCCTGTTCAATTATTATAACAGGAAAACTGAAAAGTGATATATCACATTGTACAGCACAGGAACAAGTTTCATATGAAAGAACAAAAAAGAAAATCACTAATTTGTAAACTAAATCACATGTGTGTCGCCTGTTCAATTATTATAACAGGAAAACTGAAAAGTGATATAACCCTAACGCTAACCCTAACCCTAAGGCGCTAACCCTAACCCTAACCCCTAACCCTAACCCTAACCCTAACCCTAACCCCTAACCCTAACCCTAACCCTAACCCTAACCCTAACCCTAACGCTAACCCTATCCCTTACCCAGCCCTAACCTAACCCTAACCCTAAACCTAACCCTAACCCTAACCCTAACCCTAACTTGTTCCTACAGGAACAAGTTTCCAACGAAAGAACGTAAATGCAAAGCACTACTTTGTAAACTGAATCACATGTGTGTCCCTCGCTCAATTAGGAATACAGGAAAACTTTAAAGTGTTATCTCGCACTGTACGGCACAAAAACTAGTTTCCATCGAAAGAACAGAAAAGCAAAGCAGTACTTTGTAAACTAAGTCACATGTGTGTGGCTCGCTCAATTAGGAATAAAGGAAAACTGAAAAGTGATATATCGGACTGTACAGCACAGGAATAAGTTTCCAACGAAAGAACAGAAAAGAAAAGCACTACTTTTAAACTGAATCACATGTGTGTCGTTCGCTCAATTAGGAATACAGGAAAACTGAAAAGTGATTATCACACTGTACAGCACAGAAACAAGTTTCCAACAGATGAACAGAAATGCAAAGCACTACTTTGTAAACTAAATCACATGTGTGTTGCTCGCTCAATTAGGAATACAGGAAAACTGAAATGTCTTATTTCCCACTGTATGGCTCAGAAACAAGTTTCCATCGAAAGAATAGAAACGCAAAGCACAACTTTGTAAACTAATTCAAATACGTGTCACCTGTTCAATTATTTTATCAGGAAAACTGAAAAGTGATATAACGCACTGTAAAGCACAGGAACAAGCTTCGAATGAAAAAACAGAAAAGCAAAGCACTACTTTGTAAACTAAATCAGATGTGCGTAGCTCGCTCAATTAGGAATACAGGAAAACTGAAGAACAGAAACGCAAAGCACATCTTTGTAAACTAATTCACATACGTGTCACCCAATAATTATTATAACAGGAAAACTGAAAAGTGATGTATCACACTGTACAGCACAGAAACAAGTTTCCAACAGAAGAACAGAAACGCAAAGCACTACTTTGTAAACTAAATCACATGTCTGTTGCTCGGTCAACTAGGAATACAGGAAAAATGAAAAGTGATATATTGCACTGTACAGCACAGGAACAAGTTTCAAACGAAAGAACAGAAAAGAAAAGTACTACTTTTATTTTTTTTTCTTATTTTACAAATTTATTTAAATTGTAAGTTTTCCTATGATCTTTAAAACTAGCTGGATGTGGTGGCACACATTCATAATCCCAGCTCTTGTGTACCAGACTCAAGAGGGTCACTGAAAGTTCAAAGCCAGGCTGTAATTTATAGTGAGTTTCAGGATGACCTGTGCAATAGAGAGGGATTACTGTCTTTTTTTTAAATAATTTTTTTATTTTTTTTTATCAGTTACATTTTATTAACTCTGTATCCCAGCCGTGTCCCCATCCCTCATTCCCGCCCAGTCCCTCCCTCCCTCCCTCATCTCCACCGTGCCCATTTCCAAGTCCACTGATGGGGGGACCTCTTCCCCATTCATCTGATCCCGCTTTATCAGGTATCTTCAGGACTGGATTCAAAGCCCTCCTCTGTGGCCTGACATGACTGCTCCTCCCTTCGGGGGTGGGGAGACCAAAGAGCCAGTAATTGAGTTACTGTTTTAAACGGACTCACATGTGTGTCGCTTGCTCAATTAGGAATACAGGAAAACTGAAGAGTGTTATCTCACATTGTACAGCACAGAAAAAAGTTTCCATCGAAAGGAATGAAACGAAAACCACAACTTTGTAAAATTATTCACATACGTGTCATCTGTTCAATTAGTATATCAGGAAAACTGAAAAGTGATATAACGCACTGTACAGCACAGGAACAAGATAAAAAACGAAAGAACAGAAAAGCAAAGCACTACTTTGTAAACTAAATCAGATGTGCGTAGCTCGCTCAATTAGGAATAAAAGAAAACTGAAAAGTGATATATCGGACTGTACAGGACAGGAACAAGTTTCCAACTAAAGAACAGAAAAGAAAAGCACTACTTTTAAACGAAATCACATGTGTGTCGTTCGCTCAATTAGGAATACAGGAAAACTGAAAAGTGATTATCACACTGTATAGCACAGAAACAACTTTCAAACAGATGAACAGAAATGCAAAGCACTACTTTGTAAACTAAATCACATGTGTGTCGCTTGCTCATTTAGGAATACAGGAAAACTGAAAAGTGTTACCTCGCACTGTACGGCACAGAATCAAGTTTCCATTGAAAGAACAGAAACACAAAGCACAACTTTGTAAACTAAATCACATACATGTCGCCTGTTCAATTATTATAACAGGAAAACTGAAAAGTGATATAACACACTGTACAGCAGAGGAACAAGTTTCGAATAAAAGGACAGAAAAGCAAAGCACTACTTTGTAAGCAAAATCACAGGTGTGTGGCTCACTCAATTAGAAATACAGGAAAACTGAAAAGTGATATATCAAACTATAAGGCAAAGAAACAAGTTTTCATTGAAAGAACAGAAACGCAAAGCACAACTCTGTAAATTAATTCACATACTTGTCGCCTGTTCAATTATAATAACAGGAAACCTGAAAACTGATATATCACTCTGTACAGCACAGAAACAAGTTTCCAACAGAAGAACAGAAACGCAAATCGCTACATTATAAACTAAATCACATGTGTGTCACTCGCTCAATTAGGAATACAGGAAAACTGAAAAGTGATAAAACCATAACCCTAACCCTACCCCTAACCCTAACCCCCTAACCGTAACCCTAACCCTATCCCTAACCCTAACCCTAACACCTAACCCTAACCCTAACCCTAACCCTAGCCCTACCCTAACCCTAAACCTAACCCTAACCCTAACCCTAACCCTAACCCTAACCCTAACTCTAACCCTAACCCTAACCCTAACCCTAATTTGTTCCTAACAGGAACAAAGAAAGAACATAAAGGCAAAGCACTACTTTGTAAACTAAATCACATGTGTGTCGCTCGCTCAATTAGGAATACAGGAAAACTATAAACTGATATATCGCACTGTACAGCACAGGAACAAGTTTCCAACGAAACAACAGAAAAGTAAAGCACTACCTTGTAAACTAATTCACTTACGTGTTGACTGTTCAATTATTATAAATAAAGAAAAGTAATATATCACACTGTACAGCACAGAAACAAGTTTCCAACAGAAGAACAGACACGCAAAGCACTACTTTGTAAACTAAATCACAGGTGTGTTGCTCGCTCAATTAGGAATAAAGGAAAACTGAAAAGTGATATTTCGAACGGTACGGCAAAGAAAAAAGTTTTCATCAAAAGAACAGAAACTCAAAGCACAACTTTGTAAACTAGTTCACATATGTTTCGCCCGTTCAATTATTATAACAGGAAAACTGAAAAGTGATATAACCCTAACCCTATCCCTAACCCTAATCCTAACCCGCTAACCCTAACCCTAACGCTAACCCTAACCCTACCCTTACACTAACCCTAACCCTAACCCTAACCTTAACTTGTTCCTAACAGGAACAAGTTTCCAACGAAAGAACGTAAACGCAAAGCACAACTTTGTAAACTAATTCACATGCGTATCGCCTGTTCAATTATTATAACAGGAAAACTAAAAAGTGATATATTGCACTGTACAGCACAGACACAAGTTTCCAACAGAAGAACAGAAACGCAAAGCACTACTTTGTAAACTAAATCACATGTGTGTCACTCGCTCAATTAGGAATACAGGAAAACTGAAAAGTGATATATCACACTGTACAGCACAGGAAAAAGTTTCCAACGAAAGAAAATAAAAGAAAAGCACTACTTTTAAATGGAATCTCATGTGTGTTGCTCACTCAATTAGGAATACAGGAAAACTGAAAAGTGTTATCTCCCACTATATGGCACAGAAACAAGTTTCAAACGAAAGAACAGAAACGCAAAGCACAACTTTGTAAAGTAATTCACATACGTGTCGCACCTTCAATTATTATAACAGGAAAAATGAAAAGTGATAGAACCCTAACCGTAACCCTAACACTAACAATAACCCTAACTTTAAAACCCTAACCCTAACCGTAACCCTAATCCTAACCCCTAACCCTAACCCTAACCCTAACACTAACCTTACCATAAACCTAACCCTAT
Organism: Meriones unguiculatus; assembly: GCF_030254825.1. Classification (NCBI taxonomy): domain Eukaryota; kingdom Metazoa; phylum Chordata; class Mammalia; order Rodentia; family Muridae; genus Meriones; species Meriones unguiculatus. The sequence goes on from NC_083350.1 coordinate 89,326,393, forward strand.
CCCTAATACTAACCCTAACTTGTTCCTAACAGGAACAGGTTTCCAATGAAAGAACATAAACCCAAAGCACTACTTTGTAAACTGAATCACATGTGTGTCACTCGCTCAATTAGGAATACAGGAAAACCGAAAAGTGTTATCTCGCACTGTACGGGACAGAAACAAGTTTCCAATGAAATAACAGAAACGCAAAGCACAACTTTTTAAATTAATTCACATACGTGTTGCCTGTTCAATTATTATAACAGGAAAACTGAAAAGTGTTATCTCACACTGTATGGCACAGAAACAAGTTTCCATCGAAAGAACAGAAAGGCAAAGCACAACTTTGTAAACAAATTCACATACATGTCACCCGTTCAATTATTATAAGAGGAAAACTGAAAAGTGATATATCACACTGTACAGCACAGGAACAAGTTTCCAACGAAAGAACAGAAAAGCAAAGCACTACTTTGTAAACTGAATCACATGTGTGTCACTCGCTCAATTAGGAATATAGGAAAACTGAAAAGTGATATATCGCACTGTACAGCACAGGAACAAGTTGCGAGTGGAAGAACAGAAATTCAAAGAACTACTTTGTAAACTAAATCACATGTGTGTCGCTCGCCCCATTAGGAATATAGGAAAACTGAAAAGTGATATATCGAACTGTATGGCAAAGAAACAACTTTTCATCGAATGAACAGAAAAGCAAAGCACAACTTTGTAAAATAATTCACATACGTGTCGCCTGTTCAATTATTATAACAGGAAAACTGAAAAGTGATAGAACCCTAACCCTAACCATAACCCCCTAACTCTAACCTTAACCCTAACCCTAACCCTAAATTGTTTGTAACAGGAACAACTTTCTAAACTAATTCACATACGTGTTGCCCATTCAATTATTATAACAGGAAAACTGAAAAGTGATAGAAACCTAACCGTAACCCTAACGCTAACCCTAACCATAACCCTAACCCTAACCGAAACCTAACCCTAACCCTAACCCCTAACCCTAACCCTAACTTGTTCCTAACAGGAACTAGTTTCCAATGAAAGACCATAAACCCAAAGCACTACTTTGTAAACTAAATCAAATGTGTGTCACTCGCTCAATTAGGAATACAGGAAAACTGAAAAGTGATATAACGCACTGTACAGCAGGAGGAAGTTTTGAACAAAGGAACAGAAAAGCAAAGCATTACTTTGTAAACTAATTCACATATGTGTCGCCTGTTCAATTATTATAACAGGAAAACTGAAAGTGATATAACGCACTGTACATCACAGGAACAAGTTTCGAATAAAAGGACAGAAAAGCAAAGCACTACTTTGTTACCAAAATCACAGGTGTGTCTCTCACTCAATTAGGAATACAGGAAAACTGAAAAGTGATATATCGAACTATAAGGCAAAGAAACAAGTTTTCATCGAAAGAACAGAAACGCAAAGCACAACTCTGTAAATTAATTCACATACTTGTCGCCTGTTCAATTATTATAACAGGAAACCTGAAAACTGATATATCACAGTGTACAGCACAGAAACAAGTTTCCAACAGAAGAACAGAAACGCAAAGCACTACTTTGTAAACTAAATCACATCTGTGTCACTCGCTCAATTAGGAATACAGGAAAACTGAAAAGTGATAAAACCATAACCCTAACCCTAACCCTAACCCTAGCCTAATGCTAACCCTAACCCTAACCCTAACGCTAACCCTAACCCTAACCCTAACCCTAACTTGTTCCTAACAGGAACAAATTCCAACGAAAGAACATAAACGCAAAGGACTACTTTGTAAACTAAATCACTTATGTGTTGCCCGTTCATTATTATAACAGGAAACCTGAAAAGTGATATATCACACTGTACAACACAGAAACAAGTTTCCAACAGAAGAACAGAAACGCAAAGCACTACTTTGTAAACTAAATCACATGTGTGTCACTCGCTCAATTAGGAATACAAAAAACTGAAAAGTGATATATCCCACTGTATAGCACAGGGAAAAGTTTCCAAAGAAAGAACAGGAAAGCAAAGCACTACTTTTAAACGGAATCACATGTATGTTGCTCGCTCAATTAGGAATAAAGGAAAACTGAAAAGTGTTATCTCGCACTGTATGGCAGACACAAGTTTCAAACGAAAAAACAGAAACGCAAAGCACAACTTTGTAAACTAATTCACATACATGTTGCCCGTTCAATTATTATAACAGGAAAACTGAAAAGTGATATATCACACTGTACAACACAGAAACAATTTTCCAACCGAAGAACCGACACGCAAAGCACTACTTTGTAAATTAAATCACATGTGTGTCGCTCGCTCAATTAGGAATACAGGAAAACTGAAAAGTGATATATCGAACTGTAAGGCAAAGAAACAAGTTTTCATCGAAAGAACTGAAACGCAAAGCACAACTCTGTAAACTAATTCACGCACGTGTCGCCTGTTCAATTATTATAACAGGAAAACTGAAAAGTGATATAACCCTCACCCTAACCCTAACCCTGACCCTATCACCCTACCCCTACCCCTAACCCTAACCCCTAACACTAACCCTAATACTAACCCTAACCCTAACCCTAACCCTAACCCTACCCTAACCCTAATCCTAACTTTTTCCTAACAGGAACATGTTTCCAATGAAAGAACAAATGCAAAGCACTACATTGTAAACTAAATCACATGTGTGTCACTCGCTCAATTAGGAATACATGAAAACTGAGAAGTGATATATCGCACTCTACAGCACAGGAACAAGTTTTGAATGAAGGAACAGAAAAGCCAAGCACTACTTTTAAACGGAATCACATGAGCGTCGCTCGCTCAATTAGGAATTTAGGAAAACTGAATAGAGTTATCTCGCACAGTACGGTACAGAAACAAGTTTCCATCGAAAGAACAGGAATGCAAAGCACAACTTTGTAAACTAATTCACATACATGTCGCCCGTTCAATTATTATAACAGGAAAACTGAAAAGTGATATATCACACTGTATAGCACAGAAACAAGTTTCCGACAGAAGAACAAAAACGCAAAACACTACTTTGTAAACTAAATCACATGTGTGTCGCTGGCTCAATTAGGAATAAAGGAAATTGGAAATGTGGTATATCGCACTGTACAGCACAGGAACAAGTTTCCAACGAAAGAACAGAAAAGCAAAGCACTACTTTGTAAACTAATTCACATATGTGTCACCTCTTCAATTATTTTAACAGGAAAACTGAAAAGTGATATAATGCACTGTACAGCACAGGAACAAGTTTCGAACGAAAGAACAGAAAAGCAAAGCACTACTTTGTAAACTAGATCACATGTGTGTCGCTCGCTCAATTAGGAATACAGGAAAACTGAAAAGTGATATATCGAATTGTACTGCAAAGAAACAAGTTTTCATCAAAAGAACTGAAACACAACGCACAACTCTGTAAACTAATTCACATACGTGTCGCCTGTTCAATTATTATAACAGGAAAATTGAAAAGTGATATAACCCTCACCCTAACCCTAACCCTAAATCTAACCCCCTAAACCTAACCCTAACTTGTTCCTTACAGGAACATGTTTCCAACGAAAGAATATAAATGCAAAGCACTACTTTGTAAACTAAATCACATGTGTGTCACTCGCTCAATTGGGAATACAGGAAAACAGAAAAGTAATATATCGCACTGTATAGCACAGGAACAAGTTTCCAATGAAAGAAAAGAAAAGCAATGCACTACTTTGTAAAGTAATTCACATGTGTGTTGCTCGCTCAATTAGGAATACAGGAAAACTGAAAAGTGATATTTCGAACTGTAAGGCAAAGAAAAAAGTTTTCATCGAAAGAACAGAAACTCAAAGCACAACTCTGCAAACTAGTTCATATACGTGTCGCCTTTTCAATTATTATAACAGGAAAGCTGAAAAGTGATATAACCCTCACCCTAACCTATAACCCTAACCCTAATCCTGACCCTGACCATGACCCTGAACCTGATCCTGACCCTGACCCTGACCCTAACCCTAACCCTAACCCTAACCCCCTAACCCTAACCCTAACCCTAAACCCCTAACCCTAACCCTAACTCTAACCCTAACCCTTACACTATCCCTAACCCTAACCCTAACCCTAACTTGTTCCCAGGAACAAGTTTCCAATGAAAGAACATAAACGCAAAGCACTACTTTGTAAACTAAATCACATGTGTGTTGCTCGCTCAATTAAGAATACAGGAAAACTGAAAAGTGTTATCTCACAGTGTACAGCACAGAAACAAGTTTCCATCGAAAGAACAATCAGTTCCCATCATGTAGAAATATAAATTATCACCAATGCACAATTTTTATCTTTATTCTTTCAGAAAACACTCAAAGGTACCAGGTTCTTTTGTGTGGTCCGTAGCTTAATGTTGTAGACTAGCAACAAAATAGTTATAAATTTAAAACTCTCTGAGTCATAGAGACCAGTGGGAAGTTTTATGTCCAGCCAAGTTTAGGTGTGTTCTTGTAACCCATGGTATATAAAAGGCTCATATGTATTTGCAGTTATATGTTTGTACACAAGATGTGAACTATCACTGATGTTCAAGTTTGCAGGTAAAGATGTGTGTGTGTGTGTGTGTGTGTATGTGTGTGTGTGTGTACTCGTGTGTGCATGCATGCATGTATGATTCAAATCAGTCTTTCTGCTCTATATACTGTGCCCACTCTCTGGCCCCAGGACTAGAGCTTCAAATGATATTAAAAAAAAGAAAGCATGGAAGATAATAATAGTCTATAATATAAAATGTTTTTCTTTTAATATTGTTATTGTCTGAAATCTGTAACTTTGTCCTATATAGTTCCTGCCCTAAAAAATGAGACCAAACACAAGATAAACATTAGGTTTAGTGCAAAGAGAATCCTAGAAAGGATGTCATTTTCAATCATACCAGGAAGGCTATTATAATAAGTTATGGAGAGTAGATAGCAATGACATAATTGATTGCTACAGTTTAAGAACACTGGGGGGTGGGCAGAAGGGGCTGGTGTGATGGCTCAGCTGTTAAACGCATGTCTGCTCTTCCAGAGGTCCTAAGTTCAATTCCCAGCAACCACATGGTGGCTCACAACCATCTATATACTGGAATCTGATGCCTTCTTCTGGCATGCCCATATACATGCAAATAGAGCACTCATATACAATAAATAAATAAAATCTTTAAAATTTAAACTTCAGAGAGTCACTCAGTGTTGGTCACATTATATATTCATAATTTTACCCATAAACAATTTGGAGTGTGTATTGAAAAGGTGCACACTTGAAAGATTTCATGTCACAAAAAGCCAAAGGGGTTTGGATTGGTGTGTAGACAGACCTTTGTAGGTGCTGGTCACAGCTTGGCTTTTTGTCACCTAGTAAGGTGGTAGTGTTTTGGGTTGTAGGCTCATGCTTTAGAAACCCAGCCTCTGACCTCTGTGCTATTGTGTTTGAGGTAGGGATAGTTAGATGAGGTCATGAGTGCTTCTCTGATGCTGTAAGACAATAAAGCCTCTGAGCTGCCTTCTTCCCTCTGTTACCATGTGTCATACACCCTATGATGATGTAGTAAGGAGGCTCTTACAGGCTCTTCTTTTGGGCTTCTCAGCCTTGAAAGCCACAAGTTTTTAAGCAATGTACTAAAGCATGTGGTATTTAGTTACACTAACAGAAAACAGACTAAGACGCACACCAAGTGGTAGAATTGGAGAGGTATGTAATGTGCTTATGTGTTTCTTACTCTGAGAGGCACAGCTTACAGACAAAGGTTTAGGGGTTTCTGCAGTATTGTGTGTATTCAACCCTGGGCCTACCTCACACATGGCTTTTAAGGGACCATGAGCAAGTGATGAAATGATTCGGTGATTGTCAAGAGCCAGCTCAAGTGTCAACATACTCAAGGACACCCAAGTTACTCATGACTTGTTAGAGTGCTCTGAAGAAGATAATGAGCTTGTTGGAAAATTCTTACATGAGTCACACAGGCTTTCAAATGCTGCTTTTTGATTTAGAAGAACAGGGAGAAAAATCTCAACACGTTTAGAAAGGTTTGTGTTTCTTCCATCTTTTTCAAATCAGAGTTGAGTGTTGCTCAGACAAGCCCCTCTCCTTTGTGAGTTGACCTGCCCAGGCTTGCAGATGTGGCACACAGAGGTTTCAGGACAGGTGGGTCAGTATGACTGTTGTCCACAATGGAGAAGCAGCTGTACATTCTTTAGATACTGTCTCTGATGTCAGAGGTAACTCACTGAGGGTCATGGAGAAGAGGTCATATGCCCAGCTAAAAGCTTCCTTCCTGTATCTATCACCCTGAGCATGGGCCTGTTGAATCATAGCTCCCAAACATATCAACCATGCCACATTCTCACAGCGTCTGATGAAGCTGATGTGGCTGTGCACAGAATTGGCACAGTTCCCAGATTCATCTCTAGCATTCCACCTTCATTATTTCACTAGTCCAGACAGAATCTACAGCTTCTAGAAGAGTGCCATCTTCTGTATTAATTATACCACACTGTTTAATCTCCAACAATATACATATAATAATTAAAAGCGGTAGTTATAATTCTCCAAGCACATGAGGCTTAATTAAGGTGCAGGAGCCTCAGCCTTCAAAAGTCTGAATTAAAACAAGACACCCAATTAACAGACCACTGATTATCTGCAAAAGATAAAAGCAAAAGATAGCAAAAGGATTCACTCACCATCATACCTCCTTCAAAATTAAAAATAGTTGCATCCCATAATTTCTATGTGAAATATAACTTGCAAGAAATGAGTAAAGAAAGCAAATATGTGGGCATACTCATCATTTTTCCACAGCACCAGTGCCTTTGGTTTTCTTAGATGGGCTAGCTTGACCTTCTCACTCAGCCTTCTCATGCTAGCAAGTTCTAAAAATATTTTCTTGTTGAAGAAAACATTTCAGCATTCCCTGCCAAAGTACCCTATTCCTGCCTTCCTTTGTAAGTAACTTCCCACAGTCCCCAAATGCCCAGTTTCCTTTCCTCCTTCACCATACATTCCCTCAGCACCTCATAAAGCAGTTGCCATTGAAGTATGTGCTTCAATATCTGCTGATGATTTATGGTTGAAATTGCAGTTAAAATTGCGGCTGTTGGTATCAGACAGAACTGAATTCAAATCATAGTTAATTAGTTACCAGATTTTTTGACTTCCATAAACAGTTTGGCTTCTCCCTATGAGAAAACATACTGATTGCTACCTCAGGAATTATTCCAAAAACAGACCTCATCATTGGCACAAGGCCTGTCCAGCATGAACATGTATGTTCTTAACTAGACCACAGTTATCATTCCAGGAGTCTTTGGGTCTGACTGCCAAGAGATGACAGTGGTTTTATCAGAAGGAAACAATATCTTTGAGTCCACTCTAGGTACAAGGATAGACCTCTTGGAGTGAGTCTAAGTGTTCCTGGTTAGATAAGTCCTCCGCCATTGTATAGCCTTGTGTCTGTTCATCAAGAAAAAAAAGGTTTTTTGTTTTTGTTTTTGTTTTTGTTTTTTTTTTTTTTTTTTTTTTTTTTTTTTTTTTTTTTTTTTTTTTTTTTTTTTTTTTGGTGGGGAAGAATAGACCATTACATGGACCTCATGAATAAAGACTAATGTATATATTTTTTTTCTTTTTACTTTTTCCCAAACAGGGTTTTTCTGTGTATCGTTGGCTGTCCTGGACTCTTTGTAGACCAGGCTGGGCTTGATCGCCTAGAGATCCACCTGCTTCTGTCTCCCTGAGTGCTGGGATTATAGGCGTGCACCACCAACTAATGTGCTTTCTAAGAGCATGGTGGTGAAAACCAGAAGTACCCAAAAGATCCATTCCATTTTACAACAGAGTCAAGACTTCTCAAGTGTAGGAACCCCACCAGCCCCACATGAGAGTTGGCAGAAATGTAGTCTTGGCCTCACTCCATGCTCATGACTGAGAATATCTGGCAGTGGCCTATGTCTCACCAAAGCCCTATGCTGGCCTCCAACATTTGAAAATGTGCTTCTCAGATAGTCTTTAAACCCCGAGAATCCATGAATTACCATACTGCTCTGGGGCATCCTGACACACCCTGGATGATGTCTGTGGCTGTGTATTTCCATACTACTTGGCCTGATTTGGATGTTCCACCTACTTGGATGTTCAGGACATGATAACCTCAGACTGGAGATGTGGCTTTATGGCTGGCACCATGGCATCAATGGGATTAGTTTCATTAGAATTACTCCTCCCCGTGATTCCACTTATTTCAACATGACTTACTAGCTGAGCATTTAGTGATTGTCCTTTTGAGTGTAAATTATCATAATTAATAAGAACTGCCTTCATCCTATTTTTCTGTTTTTGTTGGGTAAGAAATAGAGAAAAGAACATTCAAGACTTCTTTGAAAAATCAGGCAGATTTAGAATAATTATCTTGTTTGTTTATGTTTATGTATTTAGTTGTGTTCTATTTTCTATATTGCAAGAGCTATAAGACTAGGGGCCTAGTGAGGACATTTCCTGGCACAGAATGAGCATTTTGGTTGCCATATTTATTGGTTGAGTGCCATATTAGAAGACTCTGGTGTGTTTCTATATGACAAGTGGTATGAAATTCTTTTTCTTTTTTTCAGCCCTTTTTGGGGGAAATTAAAACTGGAAAAATGAAGCCTTGTGATGTAGGACTCCACAGTGTCAATCTAAGCACCTTTCTTGTCTTAACTTCTAGATGTGACATTTCTTCTTTACAGCTGATCTTACCTGCTCTTTTCTCAAACAACTATAAGATTATCTTGCAAGGGATTAGTGAAGAAATCATGGAATTCAAATTTAAATTTGGCTTTCTTCTCTCTCTCATAGAGGAAGCCTGCAGAAAGCACAGGTGTGCATTCGTGATCGTCCCAAACATAAAGCCTTTTTAGAACCTGTAAGGGGTAATGTTCTTTTCTTTTGATTTTCCCCTTCATTTGCCTTTGAGTATTTATTTTAAAATCATGACTACCCTAAGAGAAAAGTGTATCAAGAATAAAATTAGAAAAGCCAAATAAATGAATGAACTTACAAAAATAAAAATAATAAGAAGAAATGCAAATAGCCAGAGAACAAGAATGACTATTCAACGCCTTTAGCAATCAAGGAATTTCAGATTAAAATAATGTTTTGAATATTAGTCTGGAAAAAAGACAATCTGAGAAGAAAAGACATAATTGCCCTAAGTGTAAATTGTTCCTCCCTGGACCAGTGTGGCAAAATTAATCAGCCTTAAAATTATAGCTGGGTCTAGTGGCTCAGATCCCTAACCTCAGCACTTGAGAGGTAGCAGAAGGCAATCTCTGTGAGTTCCAGGCTAGCCAGGAATACACAGTGAGACCTTGTTTCAACAGAACAAAACAAAGTAAGAAACAAAAAAAACTTATTTCCGGAAATATGCTTTTTTAAAATGTCTTTTGTTTTAATGCTAGCTGTTGAACCCAAGTTCTCCTAGCCCTTGCTCTACCAGCAAGCTATACTTCTGCCCCTGAGAATTTACTTTAATAAAATATAATTAAATTTAAATGAAATTTAGCTGTAAAAAGAAGTGAAACACTGGGGTAGAGCAGCAGACTGTCAGCTGTCAGCTGAGTGACCAATAAGAATAAAGCCATGACACATGGTCTGATACAATCGTATAATTTTACAGAAGGTTTTACATATGGAAGACACCAGAGATGAGCCAAGCAAAACAATATAGCAATGAAAAAGATGTTTATTAATCACTGTATAAAAATAATCTACATATTTGGAGAAAAGGAGCTAGATGAGAGATAAGAGCACATAGATAAAGTTTAAAGGCAGTTAATTGTGGGTTAGTAGACTGTGGTTGTCCTTAATTTTTTTTTATTTATTCATGGTCTCTGACTTTCCTATGTTGAATATACATACTTTTATGCTAAAAGTTTATGTGCTTTGTTTAAAATATAAAGGTTTGGAGTTGGATATGACAGCTCAAACCTGTAATCTCAGCATTCAGGACAAGTTTAACCAGCTTGGGTTATACTTGTGGAACTGTGTCTCAAGGCACAGAGAAACAAAACAATGCCAAAAAAGAAAAGAAACATCTTGCTTTGAGGTTTCTCTAGGCAAGACCACTGGAGTGAGTGAAAAGGAAATAAGTTAGCACTCTCCACAAGAAGATTCTAGGCTGGCTAGGTGCATGTGGGCAGATATTTGCATGTAGGGTAGATGAAATGAAGACACAGCATTCAGCAAACTGCTTTGAACCCCTCAGGGATCATAGAAAGCAGAGGTGATCCGAGAAAGAGGGGGAAATAGAATTCAGACTGAGGCTAGACCAGCCAGCCTATCCCAGGGAGTCTGGAGAGCATGAGGTGGGTTTTCCTGCACCATTCCGCTCCCAGCAATAAGGAATCTTCCTGCAGTGCTGAGGTACCAGTTTCATCATTGGAGATAAGCAAATTGGGCTTTTCTGTGTAGCCCAACATGCCCATAACAGTACACAGCACCCATGCTGATCTCTATTGACTCCATGGGGAGTCTAATGGGATGACAGGGAATAGCTACATACCATAAGGGAATAGATACCTACTCTATAAGGGAATCACTACATACTGTATGAGGGAATAGACACATACTATAAGGGAATAGATAACATATTGTGTAAGGAGTGACCATAGGACAGAGCCCAAAGTGGTCAGGTGATGACAGCCAAGTGAGATTAACGCAACGCTCTGGAGTACTAAGATAAGTTTTAGAAATGTCCTTCTTTGGCATGGGGGTGCCTCAGTGTAGTGTGTGCTTAGTGTGTGTTTGATCTCTATCACCATCACTGCTCATGGAAAGCCTTCACTCTACTGCAGTTCCTTTAGTGACATCACCTGACTGGCAGAATATTTTGCTTCTAAAAATTGTCCCTGTGTGTGTATTGGGGGAGCGGGGGATGGCTGTCAAAAAAGTGGGAAGTAGGAAGGTGAACAGAAAAAAAAGACCTAATAATCAAATCAGATAAAGACATGGTTCACTTAGATTTACTCTTAATAAAAAGACGTGAGTAAATTTTTTTTTCAGCCATAGAATTCTGTAAGCAGAAATATGTAGCTTGTCACACTGCAAAATAGGCAAATCCAAAACTTTACCATTGACAAATAATGTGTCATCGAGGGACTCTTACTTTAGTGTACAAGCATGTGTGCGTGCATGGGTGCATATGTATGTGTGTGGCGTGTGAGTGTTTTGAGCCAGGGTCTCATGTACTGGCCAAGGCTGGTCTCTGTTACAAGGATGACCCGGAACTCTAGATCCTCTTGTCTTTACCTTCCGAGTGCAGGGATTAGAGGCCTGTGCCTCTCCTCCTGGCTACCACCCTGCTAAGCCCTTTTTCTCTTTCACTGTCATAGCTGACTACAAGGAGAGCTTCAACACCATTGGAAACATTGAAGAGATCGCGTACAATGCTGTTTCCTTCACCTGGGATGTGAATGAAGAGGCAAAGGTTAGTGAAACCTACCATGGCTCTTAATGAATGAAGACTCTTGTTCAAAACCCTGTGTAGTGTTTTCCTAGAAACTTGAGTCAAAAAGAAGAAAACGAGCATGGTCCCTTTCTTATTTTATTTATTTATTTAGTTATTTGTTTATCTATCATCTGTGTATCTATCTATGTATCTGTATGTATGTATGTATCTGTCTGTCTATTTTGGTTTTTAAAGACTGAGTTTCTCTGTGTAACAGCCTTGGTTCTCCTGGAACTCTCTTTGTAGACCAGGCCAGCCTTGAATTCACAAAGATTCAACTGCCTCTTCCTCCCAAGCACTGGGGCCCTGCTATATTCCCTTTTAGAGGATTCATGCCTTTGTCCTTTTGTTGTGGGGTGTGAGCTTCTGCTCTGAAAAAATGTGATGAGCTGCCATGTTGCCCCTCCTCAGTTCTTCAGGCCACATGTTCCAGTCTAGAACTTGCATCTAACACTTGGAGTCTCGTAAGCCCCCGGCTTCTCTATGCCACCATCAGGAAGCTTGTATCTTCACAGTAGCGACATACAGCTTCAGTAGGTGAAGGAGCAGAGCTCCAGAAGTAGGGCTTCCAATCACCTTCACCACGATGACTTTGAAACACTTCTTTGTTGACTGACCCTCTTCTGTTTCTTTGGGTGTAAGTGTAGCTGAGACATGCAGGGGTAAGTAATGTCTCTGACAAACAGGCATCAAGGACAGATGCCTGCCCTACCTTGGTTTGGATAAGGAAGTGTTTCCACAGATAGCCCTGTTTGCTCTCTAGCCACAGGTCTGTTTTGAAGGCCCCAAAGCTCATTCTGGGTCTCAGTGTCTTATTCTTCAGCCTCATTTTGCACTTAAAGGATGTTTCAGATAAAACCTAAGCTTGTTTTCTGCTTCAGTTGTGTACCTGTGTACCGGCTGGAGAGTGTTAGAAGACTTTGTCTTTCATCTCAGGAGGAGGTCAATGTAAACAAGGCTGTCAATGCTTCATTGTCCTCAGCGGGAAGGCTGGGTGAGAGAGGAAACTGGCTGGGAGTTTACAAGCAGGCTTTCCAGAAGAAAATGAATTGCTCAGTGTCTCATTCCGCTCATGTATAAAACAATGTAGGTGAAACTGGCTTTAGGCCCAAGAAAGCTGACCCAAATGGGCATTCAGTGACAAGTCAGCCGTGCAGCCTGGAGAATGTTCCAGAGAAGGGAACAGGCCCTACTACAAGATGCTTCACACAGAACTTCAGGCAAAATGTGTCTCTGGCATGACTGCACACACCATGTGCTCTTGGCTGCCTGAGACCTCTCCAACTCTCTCCCTACTCCTGAGACTGTCACAGCTTACTGAGGTTGTCTGCGCCATTCCACGGCTCCTGCCACCTATCTTTCTTTAGCCTGTGCTGGCCCCTGCTCTTTATGTTTCTCTTTGAGGCTAGACTATTGCACAAAAGGGGTTTGTGTTAGGGCACAGTACTGGGATGTGCTGGAATCTCTGGCAGTCAAAACAAATGTCTCTACAGGCATCTTACTAGGTTTTGGGGGATATCGATCCAGCAAGGGATCCAGTAACCAATCAGCAGTGTGACCAGGGGGAGGCCATATCCACTTCATGGTTACTGAGAAGAAAAATGGGATTTTGCCACAGAAGATGTCCTAGAGTGTTAAAGCTAGCTCTAAACATGCACCACAGTCCTCTCCGTATTTTCAGTATTACAGTCTGCTGTAATGGATGGTAGAGACAAGTGAGTTAAGGGCTGTTTCAGTAGGGACCTTTGAAAGAGAAGTGGACATCCCAAGAGACAGGCTCCATGGAAGCTGATGGAATAGTTGATTTGGGGCTACACTAGCTGATCTTGCAGCCAGTTCATTCTACACCACTCACTTGCCATATACAAGTGCTCACTTTATGTATGCATGGATGGATACATGTATGTCTGTGTGCATGAGTGTGCACATGTGTGCCTGTCTGTATGTGAGTTTGCACATATGTGCACAGGTATACTTCTAGGCACACATACTGGTTTTCTGTAGACATTGGCAAATGGTCTTGGACAATATTTTATGATACTTCCTGCAGTAGTGTTTGTTTTATTTCCTTAATACCTATTTTTAGTGAATGTCTTTTGTTTTAAGTGATAAGTAAGCTTTTTAATGTTACAAATGGTTATTACTGATTTTATAGTAAGTAGACTGCAAAAGAAACACTAGGATAGCAGTTGTGGGAAAGACTGTCAGCTAAACAGGGAGGATTGGTGATATCATACAGAAAATGTTTTCTTTTCAGGGGTTGCTGTTACGTTTATACCCAACAGATATCTGCAGGCTTCAGGAGGGGGTCTCAGCAGCTCAGTCTATATCACAGGATGTTTGGGATTTTTTTTTTTTTGGTGGCCAGAAAACACAGACCTATGGTCCACAAAGCACATGTGTTAATATTGTGCATTTATGAATTATTCTAAATTTTAACATTTTCACCCATGTTTAAAAATAAAGAGTTTTTAGTTTGTTTGTAACATTTTTTTTGGAGATAGGGTCTCCCTGTGCTACCTTCTGGGGTGTGGGATTATAGGCCTAAACTATAATACCAGGCTTCATCATTATCATCATTATCACTCTTGTTGTTTTTATCATTATTATTATTGTTATTATTATTATTATTATTATTATTATATGCAGGTTTTTGAATTATTTTGATAATTAAGAATTCTAGAGGCACTGGGCCTAAGTTTGCAAGGTTGTAAGTGGCTTTCATGATGAGTGACATTATCCTTAGTGCTACTCTGTTCTGGAACTTTCTCTGCCCAGCCCTGGGTATACATTTGAATTTTTACGCACTATGGCATCCACCCGAGGTTCAGGTCTTTGCTAGCTACCACTGTTGGGAGGTAGCAACACAATGAGATTTAAAATGTTTCTCATGTGTATGTGCCAAGTACTTTACCCACTGGGCCTTCTCCTTAGCCCCTCTTCTAATGTTGTGTTTATTGTTTGTGTGTGCGCACACTCCTGTGTGGTCCTTAAAATTGACCCCAGGACTTCCCATGTGCTAGGCAAGTGCTCTGCTTCTGAGGACCTTACGCAGCCCTGCCTCTTAGCCCTGCATCTATCTTTCCTCTGGAGCAAGCAGGAGAAAGGAGAGGACACCAACACTGAGTTATTTAGCTTCCTTTAGTAATGAACAACATTTGGCCAGGAATGTGCTCAAGTTCTGTGGTGGTCCCAGGCTCTGGCCATGGTCCCAAGCTGGCTGCCTGCTTCAGGCCTAGTGGCTGCAAGGTTCCACCTCTCAGAGCCGGTTTTTCCGGTTGTGCCACAGTGGCTTTCTGTTAGGTGACTCAAGCAGGCTAAACAGTCTTGGACAGGACCTGTTCCCCTCGGGGTCTGTGCAGTCTGGAGGACCATGCACTGTGCATTGTCTCAGGTTCTTGGTGTGTAGATGGTGGAGTTCTGAGTGTCCCCACTGTCCCCACAGGTGGGCATGGGTCCTGGCCAGTGCAGCAGAAGGCACCTGCAGTGAGGTACAGCTGTGGCCTAGACCTGGCACCAGAGTTTCCAGCATTTGTGTTTATTTTTTCTGGGGACAGGGGTGGTTTTTAAGCCAAGCTGTGTGGCCCAGACTGGCTCAGAACTCACAGCAATCCTCCTGTCTCAGCCTTCCAAATGCTGGTATTACAGGCATTGCCGGCTTCCAGCATCTCATGTCCCCTTCCTCAGTTTTATTTGCTGAGCTGTGGAATGGTGGGGAGTCAGGGTAAACACTCCACAGATGCCTGAGGTCCCACCCAGAGGGTTATGATGGGACAGCTTCTGAGCCTTACTTTCTCACATGACTCTCACCTGCAGGGCATTCCGATTTTAAGTTTCTCTTTAAAGTCAAACACTGGTACTAGAAAGCAGGTTTGCCAAGCACAAATCTCCAAGATGGTGATTTTTCACACAAGACTGTTGAGTCATTCAAGAGTAGTGAGCTTGGAGTACTGGTTCAGAGCATCTCTGCGACGGTGACATCACCCACACGGTGCAGCCCTAACTGCAGCTCTTTCTCAGGTTTCCAGGGAGAGTTCAAATGCCCCATGCCTCTTCAGTGTTGCTCTCTCTTCCATAGTGATTCCAAGGTTAACCTAGTCCCTGAGTGCTAGGATGTCTATCATGGAGACCATACAGGAGACCAGCGTGAGCATTAGAGTGCTGCAGAATTCCTTGCACTCTTTGCCTTGTTACCATATTAGGAGACCAGCACACTACACCCTTTGTTTTGTGTTTGCGCCTTCCTACTCTAGCAAATGCTAGGATGAGGGAGGTCACCCCCTCCCCAGTCTTTAAAAAAAATCCCTCTTCAGCCAATATTTTAATTCAGTAAAAAATATTTCTCAATAGGGATTGAGCATAGCAAAAGTCCTCCCTCTTGATTAGTTTCTTTAGGTGTACAGATTTTGGTAGGTTTATCCTATATTATATGTCTATATGAGTGCAATCCCTATCCAGAAAGGCAAAGAGGATGAACATCAGAAGAAGGAGAAAAGAGACCTCTGAAAGGCTCTGCCCTGTACACTATCAAAGCAGATACTGAGACTTATTGCCAACCTTTGGGCAGAGTGCAGGGAATCTTATGAAGGAAGTGGGAGACAGTAAGATCTGGAGAGGACAGGAGCTCCACAGGGAGAGCAACAGAACCAAAAAATCTGAGCACAGAGGTCTTTCCTGAGACATACTCCAACCAAGGACCATGCATGGAGATTACCTAAGACCCCTACACAGATAATAGCCCATGGCAGTTCAGTGTCCAAGTGGAGTTCCATAGTAATAGGAACAGGGACTGTCTCTGACATGAACTGATTGGCCTGCTCTTTGATCATCTCCTCCTGAGTGGGGAGCAGCCTTACCAGGCCACAGAAGAAGACAATGCAGTCACTCCTGATGAGACCTAATAGAATAGGATCAGAAGGAAGGAAAAGAAGACCTCCCCTAAGAGTGGACTTGGGGAGGGGCATGCATGCAGAGGGGGAAGGAAGGGAGGGATTGGGACAGAAGGAGGGAGGGAACCACAGGGGGGATACAAAATAAATAAAGTGTAATTAATAAAGAATTAAAAAATATTTCTCCTTCACCACCACTAAAGACGAGTCTATTACATCTTTCTTTAGAAAAATTTTTGTTTACTGTCTATTATTATTATTAATGTGTCTCTCTGTGTGAGCCTGGGTGCACAGGAGTGAGGACATGCATGTAGAGCTCAGAGGACACTTTCCCAGAGTTGTATCTCTCTTTGTACCTTGCTCTGAGTCAGGGTCTCTTGTCTCTGTCACCCTCCACAGTCCAGGCAGGAGGACATAAACTTCCTGTCTCTGCGTCCCATCTCTCAGGAGGACTGTGGGATTACAGACACTCCAGCATCCCTAACTCCCTATCTAGGTTGTGGGAACAGGTCTCAGATTGCCAAGCTTGTGTGGCAAGTACTTTTGCCCACTAAGACATCTTGTTGGCCTTTCTTTTGACAAGTCTTAAAGAAAAACCTGCCAGGCTGTGGTGGTACATGCCTTTAATCCCAGTACTGGGGAGGTAGAGGCAGACCGATATATTTATGAGTTTGACAGAGCTAGTTCCAGGAGAGCCAGGGCTAAATGGTGAAACTCCATCTTGAAACAAACAAACAAAAGCAACCTAAAATAATTCAGTAATATTAAGCTGGCATAGTAGGGTATTCTTTGCTGCCTTTGGATTTAGCGTCTCTGCCTGTCAGGGTAGAACAAGGCTTCCTGTTTGATGCTGTCTGTCCTGTTTGCCTGAATACCTTCCACTAGCTGCAATTAAGGACTTGATGTGTCCCATTCATCCCTTTATTATTAGATTACCAGTGAATGTTCTTCCAGTCTCAGGAAGAGAGTTTCAGAAACATGTCTGTATCAACGGATGTTTAGGATGCAACTGGATGTACAGGGCTAAGAGATGTCATGGAGGACATTTCTCTGCATCTCAACTTCCAATTTGCATCCCAGTCCTGCAAGATTAGGTAGATGGAAGGGCGGATGCTACCCTCAGGCTCCTGTCCTACCCATCCTCATGGAAGCAAATCATCCATTACAATGAGACCAAAAAAAGTGCTATAATTTTCCTTTTCCAATAATTGCAGAGTGCAACTTACATGGGCCCAGGAGGGAAGATGGGCATCAGCTTCGCCTCCTCAGCAAAGCGGATTAAATGACTCTTCCTGCTTGGCCACAGGCCCCATGTTTAACATCCTCAGCCCCACAGCAGCTGGCCCCCAGAAAAGCTGGTGTGCTGTTTTAACACTTCAGAGCCCAGAGCTTTCCTTATCCTTATGCCCTGGAGCATTACTTGTTTGTATCATAAAAACCATTGTTAATCCCATCACTCAGGAGGCAGAGGCCAGGTGGATCTCTGTGGTTTGAGTCCAGCCTGGTCCACATAGTGAGTTTCAGGATAGCCAGGACTACACAGAGAAACCCTGTCTTGAAAAACCAAAAAGAACTACCACCACCAACAATAACAAAACCCCAAACCATTGACCAGAATGGACGTAGCTACTACTTCAGATATTTTGCTCTCTTCAGCTGAGTGCTTGTATGTGTGTAGACTAACTTGACATCAACAATCTCTGCTGAATGTGTGTGTACGTGCCCACTCACACATGCGTGCTCTGAATAGCCTAACATTAGCGGGTCTTTCTACTCTGTACACACTAAAGAGCAGCATTTCCCAAGACTGCAGTTCTGAGGTATTTAACTGGGTTCTTTCTACCTTTACACATTTATTCTCTATCTACTCACCTCTCTAGCTCTTTCTCTGGTATCCTGAAATTTATTTTCACATTTATGGGCTTGTGTTTTTCTTTTATACTTTTTTCCTGTCATGAATAGTAGAGACTTTTTGTTCTTTTCCTTTTATTCAAAACCATGCAAGAGGCCCAGCATGTAACACACAAACAAAACTAAGATGGAGATTATTTTCAGAGAAGATGAAGGTATGTGCAACTTAAGCAATCAAATAAGCAAACACACTGCAAGTTGTTCTGACCTTCACACACACCCCACAGGAGAGAGAGGAGGAGGAGGAATGGAGAGAGAGAGAGGATTTAGAATAAAAAG
The DNA here is from genome assembly GCF_030254825.1 of Meriones unguiculatus. Lineage (NCBI taxonomy): Eukaryota > Metazoa > Chordata > Mammalia > Rodentia > Muridae > Meriones > Meriones unguiculatus. Next base: position 89,344,978 of record NC_083350.1, read on the forward strand.
TTGTCTGTAAGCTTGTACCTGTAGAAACCCATCAGGTGATTATGGCCATGGCGTGCTGACATTTCCCCTGAGCCCTGCTTCCTTACTAGTCTACTTCTAATTAATGTTAAGTATCTGAGTTTGCTCTAATATTTAAAAGATGTCATCTAAAGCTGAGGCTGTTTTTTGAGGAGTGGTTGTTGAGATGGCTGGCTGATGACAACTGAAGATAAGAGGTCTTCATCCATCTGTAAATCTGTCTCTGAGGAAGACAAAAGCCAATGGGAAGCAGTGCCTAGCAGCACCTGTACTATAGGGCAAGTAGGCAGAGTCAGTGTGTAGAGATCTGAGGACCTGTGTCCTGTAGAGCAACTTCCCTTGTCTCTCCTCCTGTGTGTTGGTTTCTTCCTTCAGGTGCTCCTCTCTCAAGGTGCAGCTAGTGGTGAGCAAGCCCCGCCCAGTCCCTGCATGTGAGCCAGGAATGGACAGTACAGTCCCTCTGAGTTTAAGAGACAGCTTGTTAACAGAGCAGGTCTGTGATGGCAGTGACATTTCACTACAAGAAAGCAGTGAATTGGGGAGAACAGAATTTTTTAATCTTGTACAACTTTATAGTTACTTTAGGTGAGTGAGATTATGCTAATTAAAAGCTATCCTTAAACTCAGTACCTATCATGTCTCAGGTTTGCTATTTCTTTTCTTCCTCCTCCTCTTTCACTTTTTCATTTTAATTTTTATTTGGGTGTGTGTGTTTGTATGCATTTCCCATAGAGGCCAAAAGAGGCTGTCAGATTCCCCTTGAACTGGAGTTATAGGCAGTTGTAAACTTCCAAACATGGGTGCTAGGAACCAAGTTTGGATCCTCTGGAAGAACACTGAATGCACTTACTTGCTGAATCATTTTTCCAGCCTCATCTAGCTGTCTCTTTTCCAGTATTTCTTTTTTCATCTGAGATGTCTAACAGGTGCTGTTGTTGAGTCAAGCTTTCATATAGCAGAGGCTGGCTGTGATCTCTTGATAATCCTGCCACCATTGCCCAGTGCTGGAATTACAGGCTTTTGCAATCACACCCTGCTTCATTGGTGCTCTGTGTCAAGTACAGCGCTCTTAGAAAGCTAAACTTCTGGGTCTGGAGATGACTTAGTGGTTAAGAGCACTAGTCTTGTAGAGGACCCAAGTTCTATTTCCAGCACTCACATGGTGGCTCACAACCATCTGTGACTCCAGCTTTGAAGGGTCTGATGCTTCTAAACTCATAGAGCCTGGGCCATGCAAATGGTATACATACATACATACACACACACACACCACATACACACACCACGCACACACACGCAAAACACTTCTGTTCATAGAATAAAATGCATAAATCTGAAAAGTAATTTACAAAAATCTAAATTTGGTAGTCATGGTGTACCTTCCTAGGGCATGCTTCTAAATGGACTCTCCCTTGAACTCTTCCTTGAACTCCTGGACACCAGAGGAGGGGACAAGATGTGCAAACATTGGTTTTTAGAATGCACAGAGAGAGCGAATGGACTGCCTAAAGGATGCCATAGTTCCGGGTGAGCAAGGTTCATAACTTTGCTGGCTCCCTACCCCACAGCATCAACAGGAAGTTGATGCCTTTTCTTAGGGAGCTTCTACGGCAGTTAAAAGATAAAGCCGTTTGTGCAGAAGTTACCATTCACTTAGACTAAGTTAGTATTTTGCTTAACTTAGGCCAATTTTAAGCAGGTTATCTGATAGAGAATATTATAGGGCATCCCATGGTCTCAAAAGTAAAGAGAGCACTGGGAGAGGCTCCTGGAAGAGGTCTCAGAAGGATTGAGTTACACACAGCAGAGCAGGGCAAATGGCATTTTTCTGTGTTTGCTGGGGCGTGGTGTGGGCAGAGGGAGCTTTAAAAGGGAAAGACAAACATTTGCTGGAGTCTGTGGTATTGAACTTAAACAAAGCCTTGCCTTTGTTCCTCTTTTATAAGGTAAGGGCTGACAGGAAAACTGGAGCTAATGCTTGTGAACAAGGAGTAATCTTTGGATGGCATCTCACTGAAGATATCAGTTGATCTTTTGTTAGTGTGGAGCAGCCATGGTCTCTGCCCTGCATTCTACTTACGGCTCTGAACTTCACAGCTATAAGCTATTGTGTTGTGCAGAGAATTGGATTACACACTTGGATTTCATGACATAATGGTGTGTGCCTGTGTGCACAATGACTAATATTTGTTCAGCAATTACTATATATCAGGCACCCTGCTAGGCCTTTATACGTATTATCCAATTATTCGTGTTTCTAAGCAGGTGACAGCTTTCATCTGAGGAGTGAGTTGAAGTTAGTAGCTTACCTCAGTAACACAGCAAATGCACAACAGAGCCAACCAAGTCTAGGCTGAGCACAGTCCTTCCATAGTGCTGGTCTATGTTGGAAGGACTGTGAAGGGACATCTCCACTCTCACAGCCAGGGAGACAAGGGTGTATTTGAGGCAGCAGATGAGATACCAGTTTTGAGAGATGGGATTCCTGGCCAGGCACAGGTCCTGCTCTCAGAGAAGCTAAGACAGGCCTGGAACTAAGGTGAACTTCCAAGACTCTTGCCTCCACCTCCCAGCACTGGTATCACAGGCAGGAACCACTGAGGCATGGCTTTTTCTTCTCCACTTTCAGCTGGAGAAAACAACTTAAGCAGCAAATTTATGTTCCTGTGTACAGTTGTATACAAAAACCACACAGACATTCACAGTGGCATTGGTTATAAACTAAAAGCTGGAAACAGCCTAATTGGGGGGCGGGATTTCTCATTCTATATGTAAGCATTTTTAAAGAGACACAGCTATCAGATTTCATCATTATGTGGGAAAAGTGAGAATTGGGAATATGTGTTCTCTTCTGCCCTTTGCAGAATAGGACAGAACTCACATTTGCATAGTACACTGAGGTACTTGACTGGGGAGCAAGGGTGGGAGAGTGTTTGCAGTTTTGCTTTTGGTGCCTTTTGAGTTTTGTATTGGATTAGAGCATTACAAAGTTTTTAGATCTGGGGATGTGGCTAAGTTGCTAGGCTGCTCACCTAGTATGTGCAAAGCCCAGGTTTTGATCACCAGCCACACACATACCAGGAATATATGAGGCCCTATCCAGAGAGGGTGTGATAGAGAGAAAGAGAGGACAAGAAAGCAAAACCACCAAAAAGTTGACTGAATTTACACTTAAATTCCCACAACAGGGAGCTTGTCAATGTGTGAAGCAGTCACTGTTAGGCAGTGTCCAAGGCCCTCCTCATCCTAGTATGCTGCTGTGTAAGATCCAATGGGGTGGCAGAGCTGAACAGTGAAAATTGGAGATGAATGGACTCTCTGGCCTAGACATCCCTCCTGCTAAGTTCTGTGGAGAAGTAGACTTAATCATTTTATTTTATTTTGTTTTATTTTATTTTTTGGTGAGACAGGGTTTCTCTGTGTTGTTCTGGCTGTCTTGGAACTCACTATTTAGACTGGGATGTCCTTGAACTAAAAATCCCACCTTCCTCTGCGTCCCAGTGCTGGGATTAAAGGCATGCACCACCAGTCAGCCGATTTGATATTTTAAAAATAAATTTACCTTGATTTAATGTTTGTTTAATCATTGAGGCTTATAAAGTGGAGTCATCTGAGGTTGGCATTACAAACTCCCTGAGGAAAAATCTGGCCAGGATAGGGTAGTGTCCCCCTGAAAGAGCAGGGTTGGGGGCCCCTGTGGTGCAGTAGAGCTACCTAAGCAGTGCACAGGGGTGGCCTGCTTGACTGCTCTGGCTCTGAGGAAGAACAGTTACAAAGATGAGCATCATGGAGGTTGGCTGTGGGCTGTGTGGTGGGTGGCGAGGTTGGGGAAGCTCCTTACTTTTGCTTGTATGGCTCCTTTCCGGTTGAAAAGTATGGCCTCATTTAAATACCATAGCACCAAAGTGGGGATTATTAGAGCTTCTCAAAAGACAGGGTCTGCAAGAAGGAGGGCTGGCTGAAGGAGCTTCCTTCTGCTCCTTCCTTCCTTCCTTCCTTCCTTCCTTCCTTCCTTCCTTCCTTCCTTCCTTCCCTCCTTCTCCCTTTCTCTTTCTTTCTTTTTTTCATTCTTTCATTCTCTCTCTCTGTTTTTGTTCAAGACTTTCACCCTGCTCTCAGCTGTAGAGAAAGCTGGCATCTTCTAACCCCCTCACTGCAGGTGACCCCACTTACCACATGCATTGGAGGTTGTAGCCGAAGCCTCTGGCTCCCTGGGGAGCCCTGTGCCCTTTCACTACTAGCCTGCCTGGCCCAGGTTCATCTTACATTTTTAATGTTTCTCTCACCTACTCTGGAAGGGTGTGAACCCTGCCACTCCGGAGCCCCACTGCTTTTCTCAGGTCTCACTGGGCCTCTTACTGGGTACTGTGGCCCACACCTACTTGTCCCACTTGATGCATGACACACGGGCCCCAGGGCAGCTTCGACGCTGATTCCAGGGATCTCCGCATCCCGCAGCCTTTGTTCTCACCCCTGATTCCTACAGGAAGCCTTCCCAGTTAAGCTCTTTACTTCTTTGCAAGTTCTCATAGCAAGTATGGTTTGTATTGTTCAACTAATTATGCTTGTTCCACAACACTGACTAGAACTGGGCATGAGCAGTGCTCTTGTCCCAGGAGCAGGGCCTGCTGTTAGAGAGCCTCTGTGCTTCTCATCTGTAGCCCTTCCAAGGGTGTGAGCATGTGTGGATAGGGAGGTGGTTAGCTGGACGGACAGACAGACAATCATGCTGAGTATGTTGTTGGTCTTATCGTAGCTATACTGCTACCTCAGTCACTAGGTAGGTAAATGGGCACGGAGACACGCTGTCAGGTAGCTTCAGAGGGTATATCCGGTCAGCAGTGACCCACTGTGTTGTCTTGACAACTTCAGCTACTCTGTCAGTCTCAGCTTCTAGGTACTATTATGAAAGCATGATTGTGCATAAAGGAAAAATGCATATTTGGAAAAAAATTATGTTTCTTAACTCATTGAGTAAATACTTGATGAGGAACCTGATGAGGAACTTGATGAGGAACTTGATGAGGAATACTTGATGAGGAGCCTGGCAGAATGAAGCTGACCTGAGACAGAGAAATGGCCTTTTGGGCTTTTGCCCTCATGGAACAGGTAACTAAACACATTAAATTCAAATACTATTCAGTGTATGAAGAAAACAGAAAAGAGAAATGCAGTCAAGTACGCCTCTGGATGGGAAAGAGAGAAAAGTAACTCTGGCTTGTGTGTCTGAAGAGTTAGTATTGAACTGAAGTCTCAAAGGGGGCGGGGTAGTCGTCCAGTCGTCCAGTGTGGATCTGCAGAGACAGCAGACCGAAGTGCCCTGAAATGGACCAGATTTGACGTGCTCTGAAAACAACAAAAAAAAAAAACACACTAGTGGTGGAAAAACAGAAAAACCATGGCAGGGTAGAATGTGAGAGCAACTCAAATGTTCATCTGTCTGTATTCAGACACACTTGTAGCATGTGTAAAAAATAAATACATTGTAAGAATGAAAGATAAAACAAAAAAAAAAGAAATACAGTAATCATATCTACAAGTGCTGTATAATCGGAGGCTTCAGGAAATCCTGAACAAAACAGCAAAGGGGCCTGAGAGCAGGTGTGGGGGCTGGTCTTGCCTTGCTATCCTCACCTCTGAGCACACTGCCAGCACAGGAGGATGCTTGTCACTGCTGGGTGAGTCACAGCGTGAAGTGAGCGATAGCTCACATTTTATTATGTTCTTGCTTGGCTAGAGTTTACTCTTACTTTTTTTGCCTGTTTCATTTGTCATTCCATCTGCACTCATGTGGAAGAAAAATGACAAAATGTAAGGAAGCTATCTAAAGGTCTTTAATAAGAACCAAGAACTAATCCCAGCACCTGGGAGGCAGAGGCAGAGGCAGAGGCAGAGGCAGAGGCAGAGGCAGAGGCAGAGGCAGAGGCAGAGGCAGAGGCAGAGGCAGAGGCAGAGGCAGAGGCAGAGGCAGAGGCAGAGGCAGAGGCAGAGGCAGAGGCAGAGGCAGAGGCAGAGGCAGAGGCAGAGGCAGAGGCAGAGGCAGAGGCAGGAGGATCTCTGAGTTCAGGACAGCTAGAGCCACATAGTGAGATCCTGTCTAAGGAAGGAGAAGGGGAGAGAAGAAGGAGGAGGGGTGGGAGGAGGAGAGAGGGAGAAAGGGAAAGAAGGAGGGGGAGGAGAGGGAGGAAGAAGAAAAAAGAGGAGAGAAATTGGCACCAACACACTTACTTATTTATATAATATTTATGAAGGGAGAATGGGTTCTAGTGTTAAACTTATTTCTTGGTGCACACCCTACCTGTGGTTATTGCAATAAACCTGTGTGATTCTTTAGATGAGTTCTTTAGGATCCTGAGTATTAGGAAATACATTAATATATGAATAGCCTTTAGCCAGAAAGATAGTACAAGTACAAAATTCAATTTGTATGAAGTCAAATAAATCCATGACACTGAATCATGGTTGTGAGGATTTAGTTTTAAATCTTAAATTGCTTTCTAAATTAAATCAATTAAAGATAGGGTTGACTGTTTCTATTGGAAAGCCCAAGGAACAGTGTAAATTAACAATGAGATCATGGGTTGGCTCTGAAGCTCCCTGCTGTGTTCATTTTAATAAACTGTCTTATTTGCCTGGTGTGCAGCTGGGGTTGAGACCTCAGCAAAGTCACTTTTATGTTCGAAGCCACAAAAGGGGAATTGTCACTCACATGTAACAAGTGATTTTATTTTTAAAAAGTCACATGCTTTAGACTGCTTTTTCTGGGGAAGGTGTCTAAAAAATTATCTGCTTCACTCTGAACATGTAAGGAAATTGAAATGGTGTCTATTATTTGCCTGACTGCACAAGATTTAATTAGTCTTCCTGAAGAAGGAAAAGTGTGCTTCTAGAATTAGAGGAATCCACCTGAGGTTTGGGAAGGATGTAAGCAGAGGCCGCACAATTGTGTGTAACTCAGGGACAGGTCAGCTATGTACCGAGTCCATCTGCTCTTTGCATAGCCTGAGCTCCTATTGAAGCTAGAAATAACTTTCTGTGCTTGACATTTAGATGAACATTCAGGGGGTGAAATCATGCTTTGTCCTCAGCTCTGCAACACATTTACGTTGGGTTCTTTGTAGGTCAACTTAGGGGAAAGTTGCTCTTGTGTTTGCCTACTGCTGGTGGAGCTGTGGGACATGGTTGGGTTTGCAAAAAGAAGCAAATGCTTATCAGCTCCTCGGCCAAGGTTTCAGTTAACAGCCTTCTGTGCCGCCCCACCCCCACTTCCGTTAAAGTTCAACCATTTGGATTTTGAGTGTGGCACAGCCAGGCTGTGATTGATGCCATCAGACCCTGAAACTGCTTTCCAGGAGGTGGCCAGGAGAAGGAAGCGCTGCTGAGCCCAGCACAGCACCCTGCATGCTGGGCTGACCCGAGAGATGCCAGCACAGAAGGCAGGTTCCTGAGGTTTACCTTTTATGGGATCAGGCTGCCTTGAGTCTGAGCCACTCTGGGCCTTCTGTGGAGACCTTTCTCTTTTAAGAGCATTAAATCTAAATATCTCCCTGTTGAACTCTATTGGCTTTTAAGGACCTTGTGTACAGGGTGATTGACTTTTATGGCTCCTCCAAGGATGACTGAGTCTATTTATTGCCAGTGAGCATCCGTTATCTCATTGGCTCTAGATGACTAGGCTACTTAAGTGGTCCTTGTAAATAGTCATGATCTGTTGCTCTAGCTCTCTTAGGTCAGACTTGGAGATGACAGACCATAATTAGCTTTTCTTCCTAGCTATCATTGACCCTCAGTGAATGACATGCAAATTAGCAAGCCAGTCATGTAGGAAATATCCACCAGAACATTGTCTTCTCTTCTACTAGGCAGACCTATAGATGGAGTCTGGAGTGATGGTGGATTACATCAGGGAGATCTTTGTGAAATGCAGGGCCAGAATTAGGGACAACCACTAGTTCAGCAGAGTGAGCATTTTGTTTGCTGATACAAAACTGCATTCTGGCCTAGATCATCCCATTGGCAGCAATAGAACAAGTCAAGTGTGCCTAGAAAAGGACGCCTCCTTCCTGACCATCACATCAGTGGTCATGTTGCTACTTTAATCTTTAAGACACCAGCACGTATCTCTCACCCCATCTCACCCCTGCCTTCTGTGGTTGCAGGGCACAGAGCTTGCATATTTGTGTTGCTGCAGCCTCAGGAAACTTAAGATGTTTGAAAACATTTGCTGCTTAAGTGAATGTTAAATAAAATTTCTCTGTCATTTAGGGACTCTCCAAGGTAGCATTTTCTGTTACTGTGACTGTTATGGACAGAATATTTCTACGCTGGAAGTTTGGAAGATGCATCCTGCCTGCCATAGTCTTCATTACTCAGGCATTTGCATCTTCAGTTGATCTCACCCCCCTGCCCCCAGGCTTCTTTAGATTCTGTGAGGCCCCTGCTCAAATCTAGAGTATCTGTGGCTTATGTTTCACTAGTTTCCTCCAGGCTGAGGACTTTGTTCTGCGGGACCTCTGCTCACACCTCTCTTGTACTCGACCACTGTATGATGGTCATTGCTGAACACTGGTTGCATTCTCCTTGAATTGTTAGCTTCTGTCTCTTTCTAAGATCCTACACCATTTAATGCATTGTGTGCTTCACTGTGTGCTTCCATGGATACTTATAGACTGAATAAATGAATGAAAAGAATGAATGAGTGAAATGAATGTATATATTTAAAAGTATCTTTTCTTTATTTTTATAATATATAACATGATATTACAGGGTATATAAAGAGCAAAGTAGGGAAATTAAACTATGTATTATACAGTTATTCTTTCCCTTCCTGTGCGCACGCACCTATGCCTGTGTCTGTGTACAAAGCCGCTAAAATTTATTGTACACCATGCCTGTAATTCCAGCTCTAGAGAGCCTTAATCAGGAGGATCACCACAAGTTTAATACTAGCCTGGGCTAAAGAGGGAGCTTCAAGTTTCAGGTGACCTTGAGCTGCCAAGGGGACCCTGTCTCAAAGACAAACAGATGGGAAAACATTTCTTTAACACAAATCCAATGTCTCTCAGAGTACCCACACATTAGATCTCTAGACGTACAGTGAGACAGAGTACCTTTAGTATTTGTTTTCGGGTTTTGGCTAGAAAGGTGGGAGCTAGTGGCACAGCTGGCAAAGTTGTTGTAATTAGCACATCATTGAAACTTGTCAAATGTCCTTAGACACCCCTGATGGGCAGAAGGAGGAGCTCACAGGTAAAAGGATGTGTGAAGAGGTGAAGCACTGACAATTAGATGCCTGGTGGTGTAAATTACTAAAAGTCTACAGGGTACCAAACAGATCAGCCTGGTACCTAGGAAGAACTCTGTGGCCTTCATTTTCCTTCAGGGCAACTCTAGGCACTTTCACAGAGGCACAAAGGTTTTGACATCCATCAAAAGTGGGCTTTTGATGGGATAACACTTTTGAAACTTTGTGTTACACATAATTATATATGTCCCGGTCCACCCCTGTCCCTGATACCCTTCCTCCTAGTTCTTGTCAGTGTTCTTTGCTCATTCCAATAAAAATCACTATTACATAGTGTCTATATTAGTTTGTGTCACAATGACCAGAGCACCTGTTAGAAACAGCTTAGTGGAAGAAAGGTGTTTTGTTTTTCTTTCTTTTCCCAGAGTTTCAGAAGGTCCCAGTGCATTGTGGGTGGGAGGCATCATGGTAGGAGTGTGTGGCAGAGGCTGTTCAGATCAAGGTGGACCTGAAGGCAGAGAGCATGCCAAGAGCCAGGGGCTGGCTATATAACATAGGACCCAGAGACAGAGTTCCCAGCCAGGCCACTTCCTAAAGCTTTCATAGCCTCTAACAGCACTCATCTCTGGGGGAATTGTAGATGCAAACTATGAAAATGCCATCTTTTGGCTGTGACCCACCATTATGTAGAACAGGGTCATTTTTAGCTCATTTACACTCATCCTCTGTCTTTACCAATCCTTTACAGTGAAACTTGTTTTTTATTCTGTTAATCAAATAGAACTCTCAAAAACTGATTAGAGTTTCTGTCCTGTTGGCATCATGTCATTTCTATTGTATATTTTTTGTTTGTTTGTTTGTTTTTTAGCTTGAAGGTTTTAAAAGTTTTTCTATTGCATTTCCTGATGCCACATGTTATAAGATGAGGATTTAGTTTGTTCAGAATCTTGCTATAATTCCCAGGTTGCACTGGTCCTCATGATCCTCCTGACTCAGCTCCCTGACTGCTGGATTATAGGTGTGTGCCACCACTTCCTGTTAACAGGAGGAGGTTTATGCTGTTATTTAATCCCTCCTGTTTCTGTTTCGTTTCTTGCCTTTGCCAGCTCCTCTTCTTCACTAATGTGGAGTAGGTTAGCATTTAGATTTTCTTTTTCAGGGAGAGGGCTTGCAGGCACTTTAATGGGACCATTGAACATGGCAAGTATTGAGTGACATGTATGAGGCCCCTTAGCTGGTTAATGCTACTAGAGGCTGAAGTCGGGGATTTTGACTTGCAATCTAGTGGGATTCCTGTAAGTTCAGTTATCTAATGCTTAGTGAGTTCTTTGCTAGGCATTGTATTAGGTGCCAGGTCATATTAAATAATAAGAAATTATTCCAGACAGACCTCACGCTCCACAGTCAAGGAAGGAAGTTTTACAAAACATAACTGGGTTTCAATGCTATTCTATTAAAAAAGAATAGTTATCTAATTATTATTATTTTTTATCCTGCAGGTCAGAAGTTAGGGAAAGTTATAACTAGAAGTGTCAACTTCTTAGATTAATTGACTAATTTAGTATGTGGGTGTGCCTGAGTGTATGTATGTGTGCCACGTGCATCCAGGAGCATATAGAAGCCAGAAGACGGTCTCAGATCCGCTGGAACTGGAGTTACAACAGTTGTGCACCACCGTGTGGGTCCTGGAAATCAAACCCTAGTCCTCTGCAAGAGTAGCAAGTGCTCTTAACTGCTGACACATTTCTGTAGCCCCAGAAGTGGCGATTTTAATATACCAAGAAAATAACCTAGTTAACTCATTTATAGTGATGTGCTTTCTAGACAGTCATTTAAATTGTCTATTTCAAGTTCAAATATCAAAGCAAATTGTTTAGAAGTTTACAGCCATATAATGTTTTGTGCATCTGGCAGGATTCTATGGGAGAGTATTGAACAGTTATCAGTTGTCCTTATAGGTTTGTGTAGGATTTTCACTTCACATGCCTGCCTGCCTCCCTCTTTGAAGGTCCTCTGCATGGCAGTTTGTGAACTTTCTTCTTTTTCTGCCTCCTTCAGATTTTCATCACAGTGAATTGCTTGAGTACAGATTTCTCCTCCCAGAAGGGCGTGAAAGGACTTCCTTTGATGATTCAGATTGACACATACAGTTACAATAACCGCAGCAATAAACCCATCCACAGAGCGTACTGCCAGATCAAGGTCTTCTGCAACAAGGTGAGTAAAGACAAATTTGTCAGAAAGGTTCTGTTATGGTTAGATGTTCTTTTTAATGACATTTCTCCCTTGTCGCTGTTCTCGGCCAACCACAGAGACATGGCAGTCTTTTATTCTCAAGTCCTGTTAGATATTTAGGGAGTCACCAATCCACTGTCCTTTGTCTTGGCTCTTGCTGTTTTCAGTATTTTTACCATTAATTTAATGACTGGCATTGCCCTGGGGCTTAGTTCTCTCAGGCTGATAAAACAAAATACCTGAGGCTAGGTGGTGTGAACAATAGAAATGTACTTTCTACGGAAACCTCAGCGCTATGAGTTCAGTCCCTGTGAGGGACTTCCTGGCTGCCGGTAGGCATATTCTTTCCTTATGCTCACATGGAAGAAAAAGAGAAGAGCTCTCCTGTGTCTTTTCACGGGACACTGTCACATCAGGGATCAGCCTCATCACCTCACCAGCGTTAAGGGCTTCGCTTCAGCACATGATGGGTGAAATGAGGGAACCTTCAGTTTGTAGCATACTGTGCTTTGGTCCGAGCATGCAGCTGAGATGACAGATCTGGAATATCCGCTGGGTGTAGACACTACTGTAGAACACACATTGCAATCTTGGCCATTTGTTGAGTTGCATGGGGCCTCACCTAGAACTTTCAGGACTAGAAACCTTGCCTACAAAATAAGTTCATCATTTCTTACACAGCACACAGTGCTTTCATCTCCATGATTGCTACTATAAACTTTAACAGAATAGTTAGAATAAGAAAGCTTCAACCCTGAAGGTCAGGTACAAGAGATGGTCACAGGTGTGAGCACATGTACTGATCATTTGACAGCCTGTGTGAGGTCAGCCTCTGTGAGGGCAAGTAACGGAGCCTAAGGTACTCATTGGAAAGCACCAAGGGGCCTTCTGAGGACAGGGTGTGAGGTGGGCTGGGGGAAAAAATTCTAAAGACCCTAGCTGGCTGGTGTGTGCAAAGGGACTGACATTGCTATGTTGTTTTGCATGAGAAGTTACAATGTAAAGCCCTGATCTAAGGGGAAAACCCTGTTCTGGGCAAAACTGGTAAGAGTAAAATCAGCTACTGGAGTGGGCAAACAGGTGGCCGGGAAAGAAAAGCACAAAAGAAAATTAAGATAGGAAGGGACACTCTCCTGGTTAGTTTTTGCCACACAGCTGGAGAGTTTTCTCGTAAGAGAAGGGCCAACCGAGAAAATTCCTCTAGCAGATTAGCATGTGTGTAAGTCTAAGGAGCAGTTTCTTGATTGATGGGTGATGTGGAAGGGCTTAGCTTACTAAGGGCTTAGCTTGCTAGCCCTGGGCAGGAGATCCTGGGTATATAAGAAAGCAAACTGAGCAAATCTTGAAGAGCAAGCCAGTACGAGACATTTCTTCATGGTCTCTGATTCTGTTCCTGCCTCCAGGTTCCTGCCTTGAGTTTTTCTCCCTCAGTGATGGCCTGCACCTGTAAGAGGAAGTAAGCCCTTTGCTCTCCAGGTTGCTTTTGCCGTGGTCTTTATTGTAACAATAGAAAGCACACAGAAATGTCTATCTATACTCTGTATTTATATACAGAGTAGGCCATCTTATAAAACAGAAGACTAGGGGCTGGCTCAGTCCTAAAGAACACTTGCTGCTCTTGAAAAGGACTCAGATTCAGTTTCCAGTAACTGACAGCTTTACAGCCATTGGCAACTCCAGTTTCAAGGGATCTGGTACCCTCTTCTGGCCTCTGTGGGCACCAGGCACTCATGTGGTGCATGTACACATGTGCAAACAAAACACTCCCCAAAATAAAATGAATAAACCTTAAAGCAACAATAACAGTGCGCTTCTTTGTATTACTGTGTGAACATTTAAGAAGAGGGATTGTAGGTTACAAGCCTCAGGGGAGAACTGTCCTGGCTTCTCATGTTGCCCAAAGTGACTCCGAAAATAGCCCCCCCCCAAAAAAAAACGCATTTCATTAAAAACAAGATTAAGGTCAGACCAACTTCCTTATGAACAGTGAATGAACATCATGAAGCTACTACCACCCAGCAGATGAAAAACAGCCCAATATCTCAAAGTGAGCCAATGAATCTCGCTAACAGGAAGCTTGAAAACCATGTATATGAAGAATAGACCTATGCTTGAGCTCAGGCAAGAACTTGCAATAGAAGCAGAAGTATTCCATAATGTACGAGAAGCAGATAGTGGCTAGGCCAGTGACAGGTCATAAGGAGGTGCAGGTGGGAAAACAGCGCAGAATAGAAGGAAATTATAAAAGAGAGGAGTGAACATACCACATACAAGAGCTAGAGATGACTGAATATTTGTAGAACAGTGGTCATTGAGAAGAACAAACCAAGAACAAAAAACCAATAAACTCCCAAGCAACAGAATACAACAAATGCAAAAATGGTACATCAGAACCATGGGAGAGTGTTTATACCGTGCTGGGGGAACTGGCTCAGGAAAACAATATGAAACAACAGCTATCAGATGGGCAGAGTGGCACACACCTTTTAACCCAGCACTAGGGAGGCAGAGGCAGGTGTGTGTCTGTAAGTTTGACCAGCCATGTCTATGTAGTGTGTTCCAAGACAGCCAGTGAGACTCTGTCTCAGGGGGTTAAAAAAAGAAAGCATAGCTATCAGACTTTGAAAAGATGAAAACTATTCTTTGGGCATTTAATTAAAGGAAAATAAATAATTAGAAGTGAATAGGGATATTTTTATCATCAAAAATTTCAACAGTAATACTCTATCAGGAGAAAATAGTTATCTGAATAGAATAAAGTAAACCAAGGACTTTTTTTCTACCCAATTAACTCCAATGTAAAGAATATAGAAAAACACAAACTTCAAATAAAACATAAACGACAATATAACATCCCAATTCTGGTGAATATTCCTTCTCCCTAAATCTAGTAGAGAATAAACTCTAGACATGGAATGTGAAAGCACAGGTAATATGCTGATGGAGGGCACACAGTTATCTGTAAATCGGAGAGTGCAGACATGTAGCCATCATGTAGCCATCAGTGTGGCCTACTACTACTACTTAGTCATAGGATGACTACTGAAAAGCTCAATAAACTGCAGGGAAATGGCTCAGTGGATAAGAGTACTTTTTATGTAAGCACAAGGCCCTAAATTTGAATCCTTACCACTAGTATAAAAATCTGGGCGTATTGCATGTGCCTGTAACATTGGGATTGTTTCTGAGGCATGTGGGTGTCCAGCCACTCACTGTAGCTTAAATGTCAAACTTTAGGTTCAATGAGAGACCTGTCTCAAGGCAATAAGTCAGGGCATAATAGAGGAGGACATTCCAAATGCTTCTCTGGCCTCAGAACACACTGAAGGACACTTGCACACAACACACATACATACAAGTGAGGTAACAAAGACAGTGTAATCTCACTGGCTGCTTATAGGTATACACTGGTGACTACTTCAGATTAGATGATGGAGAAGAGAAATGAAAAGAGGCCCGTAGCTAATTCCATGCTACCCTTCATTCTTAAAGCTACACCAGTCTGTTTTAAATTGCCTGTTATAGCAATGAAATAGCACAGGGAGGAATGTGTCCCTGTGAGCCAAGAGAAGTGACAGCAGAGAGGAAATGGTTAAGAGAAGATAATAAAAGCCACTGGAATTGCACTGTAGGCACAGCTGTATAGCCCTTATAGAACCGAGGGACAGTTAGGTAGCCTCCAGAGCCCAGAGGCCATTTGACGCAACACTCAGTGAGTACATACACATGGGTCAAAGGCACTTGGCTGGACTCACGCAGCAGAGGAGCTGGGTCCAGACATAGATCTGTCTCAGTTCAGACTCCTTGAATCAATAGCTAACTTTATACACTGAATGTGAGAGTGACTACTGATCATTCAAAAAACCCAAAACTAAACAAACACACACACAAAACCCCAAACTTGTAGGGAGGAGAGTATTGCACTGTGGTTGTGAGCCTATGTCATAGAGGAAAAGAGGCTTTAAGGGATAAAATGGGCTCATTATACCAGTTGTTTGCCAATTAAAAAAAAAACAAACCTATTTTCATTCAGTTATTTTTCCTTTCAGTGAGAAAGGATGAGAAGGGGAATGTGTACGTTCCCTACCTGCCCCAAAGCTTTGTTTTTGAAGTCACATGGCGGGGCCTTAGGCTAGGAAAAGGTGGTTGGAAAAACCATTTACTTGTATGGCTATGATTTTAAACATTGAAAACCCAGAATGGATCACTCTCATGTACGCTTTGCCAATAAGAAAGGTCACATTCCTAATAGTTCCTGTTTTAAATGCCCTAATGAAGCATGATGGATTGGCATTTTTTTTTCAAGCAGTGAGTGATGACATAGGTTTCTGTATATTGCAGTGTTAAGGAGTGGGGAATGTCAAGAAACTCACATGAAGAAGAGTCTTAGGACCTTGTGGATGGGTTAACTGTAATTGCATCAGCTGCATCAAATTTGCCCTCTTAAATGAAATGGACTTCTTCCCTAAGTGTAGAAGTAATGTTTTCTGGAAGTTTTGGCGACAAGTACTCCTAGGAAATAAAGTGATGCAAGATCTTGGTGGAGGCAGATCTGTCTGTACTGAATGTGTAGTGCTTTTTTGGGTCTTACTGAAATCACAGCTTTATTTAGAAATGAGAATGACAGTTCCCCAAGAGTGTATAATGTGTTTCTAGTTCCTGAAAACTATACTGCACATATATAATTTTTTCCAAAAATACGCTTAATTCATTTTATGATCTTGTATAAAACCCCATATGTGGTAGCCACAGCTGGAGCCTAGGTCCTCTGAACTCTGGTGAGGGTTTTCTCAAGGTGGTCCATGAATTCCTGATGAGGTTATTTGATGAACACAGTCTTTCCCAGAGGTTCCAGGATCAAGAAGCTGTAGGACTTGGAGATGGCATGAAAGGTGGCCTTGATGGAGTTGCCCAGGGTGGCAGTGCAGCCCTGTCTTATGTTGGCGGTCATTAATACTGGCCATACTTAGCAGCTTTCTGGACACAGGAGCAGAGATGATGCCAGTGCCTCTCGGTTGGGGGGGACTCAGCAGTGTGGAACCACAGCTTCCTGTCACTCTGCATGGAACAATGTGGGGCTTGCCAATCTTGTTTCCCAACTAGCCTTTCCATACAGAAAGAGTGGAAAGCTTGGCCAAGATGATAGCCCCTCGGGTTTTGATTGGCTATATCCTTGGACCACTTAATACCAGGGCCAACATAACTATTCTAGTCCCCAATAGCAACTAAAGCCTTGAACTGGGTCCTCATTGCAGCATCTACCCTGGCAAGATCTTCAGAATCTCATCTTTTGGGGATGCTCTCAGGAAAAAGCTGATGGTCTAGGATTCCTTAATGGGTGGGGAGAAGAGGTAAATTGTCTCCAGGAATTCTATTTTCAAGTCCTTGACCAGGTGGCCCAGCTTGGTGACAGGGATCCACTCCTTGTCTTTGGCTTTACCTCCAGAAGCCTCACAGCTTCTATTATAACCTCAGTCCCCAAGGCTACTGCCAAGTCCTCTGCAGAAGCTGTTGTGGCCTTCCAAGCCTGGACCAGAGGTATTCTGCATCATCCACTGTTTGCTGTTTTCCTGAAGAGGAGGATGATATAGATAATTCTTAAACAATTCTTTCTTGGCTATTCTCAGAAATAGCACAAATAAAACCATTCTTTAAAAGTAAAATTTCTTGGGCTGTACCCATTTTTATTGGTTACTTTTCTCGTGCTAAGATAAAATGCCATATGGGTCCAGAGGGTTGAGTTTATCATGGCAGGTGAGGCATAGCAGTGTGAAAGTAAGCATGAAAGTAGGAGCAGGAAGATGAGATGCAGGCATAGTGCAGAGAGAGAAAGTGGAGTGAGGTTTTAAACTCTCTTAAGCCCACCCCCAGTGATGCACTTTCTCCAATGAGCCTTTCTCCAATGATGCCAGCTTCCCAGGAATCACCACCAACTGGGGACCAAGTGTTTGCATACCAGGCTCTGGAGAATGTTCTCATTCAGGTCATTGCACTATCTGTCTGAGTTAGCCGTCTAGCACTGGGATAAAGCCCATGACCAAAAGCAGCAGGTGGGAGAGTGGGCTTGTTTCGTCTTATTCTTCCAGGGCACATCACAGAGTGAAGGCAGGGAAGGAGCTCACAGCAGGAACCTGGAGGCAGGAACTGAGGCAGTGGTTATGAAGGAGAGCTGCTTACTGACTTGCCCTGCTCCTGCACACCCCCTCTCCCCGGCTTGCTCAGCTTGCTTTCTTAGATCCAGGAGCCTGTGCCATGGCCGACACCACTGCCAGCAGGCTGGGCCTTTTCTCATCCATCAAGAAAATGCTCCACAGGCATTTTCTCAGTTGAGATTCTCTCCTATGACTTTAGCTTGTGTCAAGTTGATCAACAAACAAATAAAACAAAACAAAAACACAGCAAACTAACCAGGGCAATATTCAGCATGATGAGTGTTTTTCACATGACACTAATACTTAAAAATAACACAAAATTTGACAATGAAAAAATAATTTGTATAATTTTGGGATGTGTCTTGAGTGAACTATAATTTATAGGGGTAGATAATACATATTTGTATGGAATACTGAATTACACATAGCTTCCAACACATGGCAAAGTGCTCTGTATGTATCTAAGAAAAAATGTTGCCATTTCCCACTCCAAACTTGAAGTTGGTTTGAGCAAGGTGTTATTGGGGGCATTTAGAATTGATTTCTCTTTGTTTAAACACAAAGGCTCTACAAAAATCTGTGTTATTTTGATGAGTTTTTTGTAGCCGGTGTATCTATATTTCTCTATGTTGTCCCTCTTGCTGTGGATTTCCATGGCCTGTAAGTATCAATGACACCTCAAAATTTAATGTAAAATAGCATAAGAACCGCTATTTCTTTGGTAGTTTTTGGTATGAAAGGTGCATTGTGATTGTCTGAGTCCCATCTATGGAAAACAGCAGTGGCCCATCCTTCAAGAACTCCCTCCAAAGCCATGGTGCTCTTGCTGAACCCAAGTCCCCACTGTATCCTAGTCTTGTCTGGCTTTCTGCTCTAAGTCAGTAAGACCAGTAAGAGTCAGTGTGACCAAAAGTGTATTTGGTTTGTCTGAAGGGTGCAGATTATTGGGTGCTTTATGTGGTGTGTGTCACTGTTTCCTAAACAGACTGCAAGGAAAGAGACTGTTAACATGGACCTAGGAAGCAGGTTTGGCTTGGTGTCCTGTGAATGTCACCTGTGAATTGTGAATTCATGGTGTACTTGAATTCTGCTGAAGCCAGAATGGAGGAAGCTGTGCTGGATGCCTTTCTGGGATCAGGAGAGGAAAACAGGTTAAGAAATGGCCCAAAAGAAATATGAACAGCAAATGATGCTGACACCAGGGGCAGCTGATCAGGTAGTGGAGCAGGAGAAGGCCTTGAATTTGGCTAATAAGAAGTCAAATTACAAAGAACAGGAGCACAGAAGTGAGTGAATGCATGTTTCTCCTACGTGGTAGAGTGAGCACCATCTCTAAGCATACAGGGAAATACGATAATTTCATGTGCAGAGTGATCCCGCATCTTTGTGTGGCTACAAAAATGCCCCCTTTATTTCTTCCTGTGATGATTTTTGAAAAAATTCATAACCATAGGCAGAGGAAAACTTGCCCTGGGAAGTGGCACTTGCCTGAAAGCTGTCTGTGCCTAGGAGCGGACGCCATGGGCCAGTGCTTAGGCTGCTCTATTAATAGCACTGAGCTACCCAGCAGGTGACACTGGGCCAGAGAACTCAGCCTGTTCTTTCCCCATGGATTCAAAAGCCAAGTTCATGGAGTAGGCATGAGACAGGAAGAGGCAGCAATCCGATGAGCTGGCCTTACAGGTCAGAATGCAGCATGAAGATCTGTGAGTGTTCTCATTTTGCTGAGGCAGGAGGCTTCCTGGCTTCCTCTTCCCATCTTCATGCTGTGTGTGAGAGAGAGAAAGAAAATGAGAATATTCTTTTATGCTCTGAAAACATACCTTGCTTGGTCTCTGTTTTCCCCATCAGGGAGCAGAAAGAAAAATCCGAGATGAAGAGAGAAAGCAGAATAGGAAGAAAGGGAAGGGCCAGGCCTCCCAAACCCAGTGCAACAACTGTAAGTCAACCCCTCCCCAATGCTGATTGTAGCCAGCAGGGTCCTTTGAAGAGACAGAAGAAGCTGGCTACAGGGGAAGGTACGAAGGCTCCAGGTGTGGCCTGCTTTGCCCCTACAGTGCAGACAGGGGCAGCGTTGACATGGAAAGCAAACAGAAGTCCTCCGCGGTACACACAGGACAGCTGGAAGTGGAGGAGCCTTCTACCCTCATTGTACTTCCCAGAATCCCATGCTCTTTTTGTTTATTTGGGCCTGGGGAAGGGCATTTGAAGCATAATCTAGGCTGCTGGGAAAGCTTTGGGGGAGGATCATGAACTTGGCTGACAGTGTTCATGTGTGCATAGCCCTGTTCTGTGGTTGTTGTGGTTTCGTGCAGCCTCTGACGGGAAGCTGGCCGCCATACCTTTACAGAAGAAAAGTGACATCACGTACTTCAAAACCATGCCTGACCTGCACTCGCAGCCCGTGCTCTT
Source organism: Meriones unguiculatus (assembly GCF_030254825.1). NCBI lineage: Eukaryota > Metazoa > Chordata > Mammalia > Rodentia > Muridae > Meriones > Meriones unguiculatus. The sequence goes on from NC_083350.1 coordinate 89,365,039, forward strand.
CATACCAGATGTTCACTTTGCCAACCTGCAGAGGACTGGACAGGTACTACTTTTGCTCACAGCCTCCTACTGCCCTCCTCAGGGTGTGCTGGTGTGTACGCAGAACAGGCCACAAAAATAAACTCAAGCAGCAGGGGAATGGCAACACAAAAAGTAGGTTTTTACAGAAAACATTGTCTTGGGAGGAAATACTGGCATGCTAAGGCAAAGAAAGGTGTGAGCTGTTATTAGAGCATTGTTGACAACAGGACAGGAGAAAGCTCCTCATCTGCCTGTTCAAGTTGTGGTGTCTGTGAAGCAGACTCGGTCAGTGCACATATCGCCACCTAGTGGTGAGAGGTAAAACTGTTTCATACATTTCATACATACATTTGCCCAGAGGAGAGAAATTAAGATCTTGTCAACAATTTTTTCCTTAGCAAATTAGTAGTTCTCATTGAGTGGATAAATCATTAGTCATCTGAGGGAAAAAGAGTGTTAGATCTTCCTTCAAAAACACAATAGCCAAGTCCTATGGTTATATCTACAAATGAAATGAAGGATTGGAAATCAAATAAATATTCAATAATTAAATCATTATGACAGCTTAGTTTTGTGGAAGATTATGCAGACACTGAAATTTAATGATGAAAACTATGCATCCACAGGAGAATTAATTATGATTTTGTTCAATAAAAACTAAAAGGGTACTGGTGTGCTGGGTCTAGCACTCCAGTGCTGACGGAGCTGAACTGGAGCTTGCTCAGGGTTTTTCCTGTGCTAACTGAAGACTGGTCCTCTATAAGGGAAGGTTTACAGAATTCTCGGGTGATGCTGATGTTATTTCCTTTACTCTTTAAGGTTACTTCTCCCAAGGGAGAAATGAAAACTGGAGAAGAAAGAAAAGATGTTTCTTAGCATCAGCCCGAGTTTGTTTTGGCCATACTAATTGGGACTTTAATTTTGCCTCGTTTTGTTTTCTTTTGAATCCAGAATCCTTAGCTGAAAGGATTGTTTTGAGAAATAGGAGCATTATGACAAACTCAAGTCCCCTCACATTCTAAGTGCTGGGACTTGACATCAGCCTGATTTCTCAATCTTGCAGCTTCTCCTTTTTCTGGAGAATGTTTTATATAGTGACAAGGCAGCTGTACAAGCAGAGGATCATGGTGTGTGGGGGGGTTGCATGTGTGCATATGCATGAGTGTGTGTGTTTATTTGTTTCTCGGTTCATGATATAATATGATAATAAATATATTCATACTTTTTGCATGGAGTACATTTCTACTAAAATTCATTTTAACATTTCTATCTTGTCTTATTACATAGGAACCAATATATAAGAGGAAAGAATATGAATATTGTATCTTTTCCAGAAAAGACAGCCAGCAAGGCTGTGTGTGTGAGAGAGAGATGGTTGCCTGCATGTGGCACCACTGTCTGGCACTGTCTGCAGGATACTTCAGTTTCTCTAATTCTGATTGTGCTTGCCACTGCTCGTTCCTAATGACACTTGTCCTTGGAGATCTTCCTTTTGCCACATGACCTTTAGAGCATGAAGAGAGTTAATGAATGAAAAACTGAAATAAAAAGAGGAAGATGTGGCTCCCCTTAAAGTGTGGAGATTTTTATTGTATATGTAAAGGACAAAGCAGGCAGAGGGAGGAGTCCAGGCTGAACATGGCCAGCTGACTAAACGGGCAAGGAGAGAGAAGTAAGAGAGAAGCCAAGAGCTGCCACCAGGTTCAAGAGGCAAAGAAAGCCAAAATGGCTGAGTTACATGCTGTTGGAACAGGAAGTCCAGCCAAGAGAGGAGTGTAGGGGAGGGGTTGGGGTGAGGTATGTTGAGAGGAGCCACAGGTCCTGAGGGATGCTGGCCCGATTTGATATGTGAAATAGGCATCCCAGTTAAATATTTGTCCACCAGTTTCTTTGCTGACAGTTTACCCTTACATTTCTGTGGTGATGGGAAACCAGGGTAAGCCCCCTTTGACGAACAAACACCCGGGAGCCAGCACAGCCTTTCTAAAGAATGTGTTTAGATCTTACCAACAGATTTTCTTATTGTCAGGAGCAACATTTGGCAGAGAGCCAGAGTAACCTGATCAGATCAGACCAGCTTAAGCTAGAAATAGTCACATTTCTGAATTTACTTTATAAAAATCTAACACACACACCATTGCTAATCAAATGTATCTTTTTTCCTCTTCACAGATAGTTTGTACAGTCAGACAACTCATTCAGATTTCTGTTTTATCCTGTCTGACATGAGCCTCTTGTTTTCCCCACAGGTGTATTACAACACAGATGACAAACGAGAAGGGTAAGAGCAGTCCTTCATTCTAAGCACATAATGTTTGTTTGTGGGGTGGCAATGCACCTTCCCAGCCTGGGCCGCCCTGGGCAGGAGATGGGACCTTCCTGTGTGCTGTGACCTAGAACGGAGAGAGGGGCAACAGGTGGTCACCTTTTCCTGCAAGCCCATCTTCTGTGCCTTCCCTTTCTCCCTGTGATCTGCCTTTGACTAAATGGTAATTTTGCAAATGTGGCCCATCCCTTCTAGTGCACTGTTTGTTGAAATCTTTCTGATAGCTCTTGCTTCCCATCGTTTCATCTCAGCACAAGATCTGGTTGAGAGTGTAAAAGCCTTTCCTGCTTTCAAAGCTGCCCGAGACACAAACAGCTCCTGAAGCCTTACTCAAGGTGTTGAATGGGGCCTGAGTAGATTGAGAACCTGTTCACTGCCCTGTGGGTTTGGGGTAGGAAGTTGTCTTCTGTATCTTCCAGATGTGTCTCTCTGGCCCCATCTTTGCAGAGAATATATGCCCACCTATAAATGTTTAGGGGCAGCTAACTCTTCAGTGTAGTTTCTTTCCTTAACTCATTTTATATACTCAGAAGCTTGCAGGTATGAAAGGGCTGTTTTAAGGTCACGAGATGACTCTTCTCGGACACAGTAATGTTGGTAGCACATTCTCACGGGGTAGGTGTTGAGCTGCCTTCTATTTGAATATTGCCAGTGACGAATGCTCTCTGCATATGAGGAAGCTCATTATATTATTTCTAAGAGCTGGGTGGTTTCAGCTTTTAGAGTTTAAAGGAGGAAAACTGTACTTTGGCTTATTCTTTTGGAACAACATAGGGCAGAGGCAGGGGCAGATGCCAGAGCTGTTCCTCTGTGGCCTCTACCAGTTAGAGAATGTCATTTAGGCTTCCAGTCTCTTGAATGACACTGCCTATGTTTAGTATGATCTTCTCTGGTTAATTAATTCTTTTTGGAAACATCCTGACAAACATACCCAAGAGTGTGTTTTACAAATCTTCTTAGGGTCTCTCATTTCATATTGGTTAACAGTTGAGATTATCATAGCACGTTCTCTCTGATAACAGTGTTCAACTTCTGTCCATTCACTCCTGCTCTGTTCTCTGGATAAGCCTTTTCCACCCTCAACATTCAAACTTCTATTCTTCCCTGAAACTGTTCTTAGTTAAAATATAATTTTATCTTTTAATATCTTAATTTCTCTCATGGGAGACTACTAAATTTATACAACAACAGCAAAAAAGGAGCATTTTGCCTCTGTGTAGGTTTGTGTACCAGTTGCATGCCTATTGCCCATGAAGGCCAGAAAATGGCATTGAATCCCTGGAACTGGAGTTACAGATGATTATGAACTGTGCTATGGATGCTGGAAATTAAACCCAGGTCCTCTGGAAGAGCAGCCAGTGCTTTTAACCTCATAGTTCTCCAGCCTGACCACTAAGTTGGTTTTGTTTTCTTTTTATTTGCTTTTGTTTTCTGAATACATGTGTTTAGAACCTCCTGAATTGCAGATTATGTTGGGAACTCTCTTATAATCCAAAGGCTATATTTTTCTCTTAAAGCAGGCTAAAACCACATTCATTCCTTAATACATATTTTATGCTTATTGTTTGCATTAGTTGTGTATACCTAACATCCCAAGATAAATTTCCTACAAACCATAGTCAAACTTTCCCATTCCTATGTAAAACACTTCATAATTGGTGAAGGAAGTATAGCTGATATTGCTGGCTTTATTCCTGAAGCAGAAGTTTTCAAGTGACAGACCAAGGGCCAGATCTTCTTTTGGTGGGGGTGGGGGTGGGCAGGGTCTCAGTCTGTAGCCCTAGCTGCCTGGAACACACCATGTAGGCCAGGCTGGCCTTGAGCTCACAGAGATCTTCCTCCTGAGTGCTGGGATTAAAGGTGTGTATGCCACACAGCCTCAATCACCCATTTTGAATGGTCTACAGACTAAGATGGTTTCAATAGTTTAAAAACCTCCAGTGAAGACTGACATTACATGATCAGTGATATGAAGTACACCCGAGCCTCTGCAAGGAATGTTTTTCTGGAACACAGCTGTATTAGTTCCTTCATGTGTTCTCTATGGTTTCTTTGGTGATACAGCAGCAGAATTGAGTGTTACAGTAAGAATCTGAAAAACCTTTGCTGCTGGGCCCTTTTTAGACAAAGTTTGCCACCTTCCGTCTCAGAGGAAGACACTCTCAAAGGAATTAAATTAAATAACCCCCAGGCTGCTTAGGACTGGAACTTGTCCAGGACCAAATCTCTAAAATCAGTTGTAAATCCTTTAAGTATTGATTAGAAAGACAAGCATAGTGGCTCATGCCTCTAGTCCCAGAAATCAGGGATCTGAGGCAGGAGGATCAAACGTTTTGGCTAGCCCAGTCTGTCTAGAAAATAAAAACTCCCATTTCAAAAACAGAAATGGGTAGTTTGTTCTTTTTATCTTGGGACAGAAATAATCAAATTTCAGTTGGTTGGAACAAACAAGTGATTAGACCTATGAATTCTAATCTTTAAATCACATATTTTATAAAGAGACAGCATGGCGTCATAAAAAGAATGTTGGCTTGAGCTCAGGAAGCCAAGCCCATCCTCTGGACTGTTGTTTATCCACATGAAGCCTCATCCAGCCTAACCTTCCTGTCCCTAACCTCCATGTCCTCAGGTCTATACTGAGGGTGCTGTAGAAGGCTCTCTCTCTTACATCCCCAGCATTTGGCATTTTGCTTAGTGGTATTCCTGAGATAAAGTTCACAGGGAGTGTTATAAAGGGGAACTTTAGGAGAGTGTGAAGTGATTGTGCAGACCCATCAGCCTGTCTTTTGCAAGCTAAGTGGCCAGTGACCTACCTGTAACTCCACTGGTCTCTCCATAAGAATTGCCTGTGTTGTTGCGTAGTCATCCATTCCAAGGACAGCCATGTCCTGTACTTCCATACATCTATGGTTGAGCAATGTGGGCAGGTTAGTGCCTCTGTGTTAATGCATGCTGGGTCCTTGGCTATTGCTATATGTTAAAGTAATAGCACTCCCTGGATACCTTGGCTAGGTTCTGAATGCTTTTATGTGTATTCTTTTCATAATAGGAAATCTGGGAGATTTCCTATTATCTCCCAGATTTCCTATTATCTGCCATTAACAGTGAGGAAAAAGGCCTTGAGAAATTTGGAAACTTCTTCAAAGTTGTCTAGCTGGTACATGATAGAAGCACAGGTTGAGCCAGTGCCTACCCATAATTCCCAGCACTCACCAATGTGCCTCCATTGCCCCGTTTCCTCAATTCTAGACCCATGCATGGCTGAGGGGAAGGCACAGGGGTGGGGGCTGGGCATATCCTATTGTGTAAGCTTTCTGGTCTTTACCAAGGTCTAACCTTGTTTCATCTCATGAGCTCTCCTGGCAGGGCAGACAGATCTCAGAGCTCTGAGGACACCGTGTGTGCTCATCTAGCCCTGAGGAGGTACTAACATCAGTGGCATTGTCACAGCAGCCATCAGGACGATGGATCAGGCCAAGCTTGTGATTTTGAGTTAGCTTCACTGTTTGCGGTAGTTAAAGAGGCTGGAGAATAACCCGCAGAGCGTGTCTGTGCCTTGTGCTCTCCAGAAGTTTCACCATAAGTCCTGGTAGCTTTGTAGCCCTCTCCATCCTTGCTCTTGTATCAGACCTAACATTTCTCAGGATTTTTTGGATGAATCTTAATATTGTTTGTTGCTTCCAAGGGTCTTGTTTTCCTTGTGATTAACCCCACAAACCTATGGCTGAGTATGCTGCTGGCCCTGGGTTTTTCTAACTGATGGCCTCGTGATGGAGATGATGTCAGGGAAAGCTCTGCTCTGTTGCTCTCTGATCCTTTGAAAATGATTATATAGTGTCACTGAGCTGGGCACAAGAAGGCCTTCAGCCTGCATTCTTCTCATTAGAATGCGGGCAAGTCATAGCTGCCTTGTTTGGTTTTGCTTTGAAAAATAAATGAAACTACTGGATTCATAACATATAAAACTTACTGACTCCTACTGGGTTTATAGATTTGAAAGTGTTTGGCCTCCCAAGAGAAATGTGGTTTATCTGAGATACTATTTTAATGACAAAGCCTGCTGTGGCTTGGATTAAGTTGTTCTCAAAAGTCAACTGAACTGGAAAAAATATAAATGAATCTTACTTTGTGAAGCAGCTTGACTCACACAGCATGAGAAGGTATCTGATAACATTTCAGGCAATTTACCAGTTATTAACCTAATAGTGCCTGGCTGCTATGTGTATGGATTTTTTTTTAATCTTCTAGTTCTAAGTTCATGGTCACTAGTTCATGGTCACTACTATTACAGTTCTAAGTTCTTGGTCAGTTCCAAGAGGAGACAGTATCATGCCTGCTTTTATGACAAAGCAGCAAGGGCAAGGCAGAGGCAGCAGTGTTCTAAAAGTTCTTTACTGCCTTCAGGTGAGACCTGAGTCATAGTTTTTTCCTTAGCTGTTTCTACTGTTTGACATAGAGGAAATAAAATAAGATGGCTCTTGATAGGCTATCCTCAAAAGCATCTCAGATTTCTTGGGTAGCTCTTTCATGAGATGGTTCCCTTGAAGGTGGCACATGCGAATAGCCTTTTTTCCTATTAGCTGAATCACAGTGTGGAAGGCTGATAACACATTTGAGCCTTCTGTCATTGTGGACACAAGGGCTAAGATTGTTCTTATTCAGCTGCCTCAGAGTGCTCGGGACGTAAGTGAGCAAGGCGGAGATGTGTGTTAAGAAACTCAGTTGGCTGATGCTCCCTTTGGAGGTAAATTAAGTACCGTTGGTTTTAGTGATATAAGCTTCCAACATGGATAGGAATGTTTTCAGACTGTCCCAGGTAGTGTGCATGTGCTTTTATAAGCTGGGTCCCTACCAACCCGACTTGGGAAGTGTTGAATGGCTCTCTGGTGGCAGGAAGCTCACTCAGGCAGGAGTCACAGTTTTGTGTTACCCGCAGGACTGGGGTTAATTACTGTGTCCATCTCCTATGTGAGACCAGGAGGTAGTGAGCTGTTTGCTCTGGGTGGAAAATCTAGTCTTCTCTGTTCTTGCCCTCAGCCTGTGATCATCAGCATCTTCATTGTCTTCATCTAGCACTTTGGTGGTGCTTCCCCTCAGTCCCCAACACTCATGGAATTCTCCCGGGAGCCTCCTGTAAATTTAGCATTTTTATTATTTTTTAAACCATGTGTGCATTGCATGTGGGTATGTACACGTATGTGCAGGTGTTAGTGGAGGTCAGATGCATTGGATCCCTCGGAGCTGGAGGACAGAAAGCTTAGCCCCCTGCTATGGTGCTAGGAACCTAACTCTGGTCCTCTACAAGAGCAGTGTACAGCCTTTATTGCTGAACCACCTCCCCAGCCTCCTTTTAAATTGTATTAAAGTAATTAATTTTTATTTGCACATAATATTTGTACTTATTTATCTGGTGTGGTACGATCACTTGACAGTGTAAATAGTGTATACTGATCAATTTGGTGTAATTAATACTTCTAGTTCCTCAAATATTATCATTTCTAAGTCAACAGCCTCCTTTTAGGAGACTGAGGAGCAGGGAAGTTGAGCAACATGCCAAATTTGTACAGTAATAAACTACAAAGCAGGGATTTTAAATCCATCGAGGTGGTCTGACTGCTGAAGTCCTGTCCTAACCATTCTGCTAAGTGATTGCTAGACACTGCCTCATGGGCTAGTCTTCAGAGAAATGATCATTTTCTACAAGTCTGCATCTACGCCTGCGACTAAAGAATTGTAAATCTCCACTTTTCTGATTTCTCTTCTAATTCCCTTAGTCTGTCTGGAAAGCATAAGAACTTTGAAAGCAAATGCAGAACTGACTCCAGAGAGAATGTTCTGGTCTCAGTGGAGTGGGTTGAACCTTCACTGTGGCAACCAGGAAAGGGAGAACTGTAGGAAGCCAGGACAGTCTTCAAGAGAGGTCTGTTGAACTGGCCTGTGTTGTCTCCTGTCGGGAGCTCACCGTGGATGTGAGAGGCTGCTGCAACTTGGGTGCCATCAGCTTTTCCGTGGTCCTGACCTTCTGAACAGAAAAGGAGAGGCAGGCTCAGCAACCTCCCTTTTGTGGCTCCATCTTTCTCCCTCAGTGGGGATGGTGGTGTAGAGCCTGCAGGGGAGGACAGGTTAGTACCCTGTGGTGTGACACTCTCTGATGTATTTAACCATTTCTGCCTGTCTTCTCCAGCAGCAGCGTCCTTGTTAAACGGATGTTCAGGCCCATGGAAGAGGAGTTTGGTCCGACACCGTCTAAGCAGATTAAAGAAGAAAACGTAAAGCGAGGTATCTCTCCTTCCTGTGTGCCACTGGTGTGAAGGTTAGGGAGTGTCTTGTCAAGAACTCACTCCCTGAGACTGAACCATTCCCAATCCTGGTGGGCTTTCCCTCATATGGGAGGTTACAGGCTTTTCCATTACAGGCCTTGGAGGAACGGTTATGTGGCTCCCAACTCCTCCAGCAGGGAAATACATAGTTCAGAGGACATTGGCTCTGTGAGTGCGTCTCATGAACCAGTGATTCAGAGATATTCAATAGATAAAACAATTAACAACAAAAGGTTGGGCACGGCCATATGAGATGGTGGCTCCCAGTTCACCATCACTTGTTTTCACCTCCATTCCTTGGTGTCTTTTCCTCCCTGACTTTACTTAGGAATAGGGCAGAGTCATAGGGAAACCAGGAGTCACACTGGTGTGTGGAATTATATTTACAGCCTGGTAGCTGGTCCAATAACTATTTTTCAAAGCTTGTGAAACTGCCACCAAAATTGCCACTACAAATTGTATTGGCCTATAAGTAAAAGTTAAGGTATGGCTTCTGAAACTTTGAATTCAGACACAGAGGGCGCTGTAACCTACCAGCGGTAAAAACCACCTCCACGCTACCTCCAAGAGCTTCTCTTTGGAGAAGGATGGAGACATCACTGGGCCCTTGCTCTTAGCAGTCGCTCAAGAAGAATGGTGACAGTTAACAGCAAAGCCATCGTTACAGGTTGTTTTTCCTTTGCAGCCACTTGTCAGGGTAACTGGGTCAGAGTCATTTTGGGGCTCCACAAGAGGCTGCCTGCCTTTGGCTGTGTGATGTCTGGGATGTTCAGTGCTGGTTCCTGTTGTGGTTGGCAGGATTGTTGCCATTGGTACACCCCAGAATAAATCTAATGAAAACTGGCTCTGTGGGCAAGCCCTCTAACGGTCTGGAGCCCAGTATGGCCTCTAGGCTAGCTGTCAGCAAGCCTGACAGGGGAAGGCTGAGACTGCCCCACCTGCTCAACAAAACAGAACAAAATGAAGCACCTGAGCTCTTACCAGCCACCCCTGAGCAACAGGAAAAGCAATGGTTCAAGCTGAGGCTATTTATTAGTAGTGCTAATTTTAATAGAATGTAATCTCTCTAGGGTCATCCTGATGGAAGTTGCTCTTTCCCTCTCTTTCTGTTGTTGAGAGCTTCAAGAAGTTACAGAATTTCCACCAAGTAATAGCTACCAGTATGTCTTCCTCTTGAGTTTACTCTTCCTTATCTGGATGTAGCCAGGGTCCGCATTCTAAGTATTTTTCTCACACTGTTCACATTGCCTCCTTTTCTGATAGCCTTTGGGTTCTAGGCAGCTTAACTGACATGGAAGTGATGCAGGATTGCTTCAAGGGACTAAAGTTGTAAACTTGTAGGAAATGCAGTCAGTCTGCATATTTACTCGGCACTTCTGTTTTGATGTTTGATAAAGAAGGCACCCGTGCCCAAGTCTGCCTCTCTCCTTCCTCTGCCTCTCCTCCCGTTACCACAGTCACCACAATCTAGCTGAACATTCACAGGCCACAGAAGGGAGTTTGGGCAGAACCCCTGTCAATGTGGCCTTTATATGCACAGCTTTAAGAAAGCCTTTGGGACGGAGGGGGAGGGGAGACATGGAGTTTGGATTTGGCTGATTTCACTTCCCAGTCCTGCCTTTGTTTTTCTGCCGATGGTGATGGTAGCTAGGTGGATTTAAGATGATAGTTGAGATGTAGGCTCACCAGTGTTTTGCTGTTATTGTTTTTGCCTGGGGCAGTTTTCCCTAGTGTGGACAGATGAGGGGTTTCAGCTTTTTCTTCCCTTGGGTGGGAAGTTATGCTGCTGCCAGAGGATAAAAAGAGTAGCCCTCTGGAATGCCGGACTGCACCTGAATGACAGTGGCCAGTTTTTTGTTTGTTTGTTTGTTTGTTTGTTTGTTTGTTTTGTTTGTTTTTGTTTTCTGGAAGCTGCCCTTTCAGCATGATTGCTGGAGTGGTGGGCACAGGAGGAGGGCTCAGTGGTCAGGGGAAGCAGAAGCAAGGGTGACCATGTTTGTGGGACCCCACAGGTGCATCTTAGCCTCCCGAGGTCCATTTACATTGCTGAGATCGGCAGTGCCTGCCCATCTTAGCCTGCACACTCCCCAGTTCAGAGCTCTTACAGAGAAGTGAAAGGAAAAGCTATGCCCTCGCTGGAGGGCACAGGGGCCACACCTACTTCCTGGTTGCTTCTGTAGGTTGAAGACTGAGCCTCTCTGTGTGCTGGGCCTAGATGAAGCCTACCACATGGACCTTATTTCCCAGAACTGGCAGCAGGCACCTATGTGCTGGATGCTAGTGTCCTACTTCACAGATTATCCAGGCAGGGAAAGATTAAGTCATTAGGGTCACAGCAGGGGCTGAGCTGGACTTGCACCCAAATCTGTGATTCTCTGCATCCTAAGTTCTTCCTGGACTGTCCTAGGTGCTACCCTGGTACCCTTCCAAGCCTGTGCAGGAGAATGTCTGCCTGACCTTCTCTTCTCCTGGTGTCATTCCTTTCTAGATTTGGTGCTTCTATGCTCTTCACAACTCAGAGATACTTGAGTATCTTAGCCTTCTCCCTCACCTCACCATGGTAGGAGCTGTCTGGAAAGCATCCTCTTTTTGGCTCTTTCTTTATGACTCTCACAATGGTGTCTAGGTCATCTGGTACCTGCCTGTCTCTCCTAATGGACCATAAACTCCCTAAAGGCAGAGAATGGGGTCTATTAGCTCTCTGCCTCAACCTCAGCTCTTGGTATATACAGCCTATGGCACCCAGGAGCCTTCAGTGGTATTCACTGAATGAGCACAGGGAACAGTAGTCATGAGGAGACTGTGTGCCTTTCTTGAGAAACTAAAGTGTGGATCTAGGTGTCAGAGCTGGTACATCCCAGTAGTCATTGGCCTTTTGGCAGAGCAGGTGGTGTCAGCTTGAGACTCCCATGTGACAGGAGTCACGCTGGCTGTCCCCTTCTCTTGCAGTGCTTTTGTATGTGCGGAAGGAGAGTGATGACGTGTTCGACGCCCTGATGCTGAGATCGCCCACAGTGAAGGGCCTGATGGAAGCGGTAAGCCACAGCCCCCTCAGCCTCCAGAGTCCCTGCCCTGCCACCTGGGCAGAACTTAGGTGGCTCCAGAATCAGAAAGAAAGTGAAGAGTCGAGTTCTTTGTAAATATCCATGTCTGTGTCAGCCTATCAGCGTGTTAAGACAGACTTTTGGAATAACAGCCAAATTCCTATTGGTTCCAGACTAATCATCCCAGTCAGATGCTTTGGAGGAAGGATAACATGGGGCTTTTGTTTATCTGTTTTAATAAAACCAAATTAGGTGCATATAGTGTACAAATAAACACAAACCAAAAAATGTATGGTGCCTTGTTGGCTTGGGTAGCGTATTCCAAAGTGGAGAGAGGACATGTTGGTTATGGGGAAAGATCTGCTGCAGAACTGCAGTGGTTTGAGATGATTCTCCCCTTCTCTCCGCTGCCCTAGGCCAGGGTTAGCAGCACGACCTAGGGAAAGCTGTGTTTTATTCACACGCTGTTCACCTAGCTTTGACTGTGCCTCAGTATGAGCAGTTTCTGAGACAGCTGTGCAGTAGGGGATAGGCTGTGGCAGTGATGGGGACCAGCGCTGCCTCTCACCTCTCCTGGGGGCTGCTGGTCTGAGAAATGCATCGGATGGGATATTTGGGCTTATGGCTGAACACTGCAGTACGTGAGGAAGTTCCTATGTGTAGACCACACAACACAGTGGCCTGAGATCACTTTCATTTGTACTTTTCCCTGGTGTGTGTCCATGCTAGAACATGCTACAAACCAGCGCTTCCTTCTCTTTACTGGCAGAGTAATCATTCACTGTATGAACACAACATACTTCATTTTTTTTCATTCATTCAGCTGACAGGTCCATGTGCTTTTCCTTCTTGGGGTGCTCCTGAGAATGCCCTGCTGTGAATGCTCATGGGCTACTTTCTGTTTGGACATCTGTTTCCAATTCTTTAGGAGTATATACAGAGTAAAACTGGCAGGAAGACACAAAATGCCCTCTATTACACGATTCAATTTATCAGTAATGTCCAGAATCAATGACTTCTGGGAGAGAGAAAGCAGGCAAGTTTGCCATGGGTTGGGGAGCAGAAGGAAGATCTACACTAGTGCATTTCCTGTGGAAGTGATGAGAATGTTTTGGAACTTGAGAGAACAGCTGTGTGATGTTGTGAATGTATTGTGAGTGTCTATCTACAGTTCTGAGTAGTAATCAGAAAAAAATTAGAAGAATGTGGCCACGGTGGGTTTCATACTGCTCCCACCCTGGCATTTCATGACCCTGGTCATTCTGAGCAGAGCAACACTGTCACTCTCCAGAAAGCGCAGGAGGAGGCTTGGCAGCTTTTTATTTGTCGTGACTTGTGGGGACTATTGATTTCTATTCTACTCAGAGCAGAAACAAATCCAGAAGCAAATGCAAGAAAGACTATGGAACTTCTAATGAACTATGATTTTTGTTGTTTGCTTTGTTTTGAGACAGGGTCTTACTGTGTAGCCCCAGCTGACCTGCAATTCACTGACTGTATAAGCAAGGCTGGCCTATATAATTCAGAGATCCACCTGCTTCTGCCCCGGTAGTGCCAGGACTAAAGGCTGTGTCACCACCATCATGGGCTCTGAATTTTAAACTGATTAGAAAGAACAGATACTACAAAAGCCCTAGAAGGGATGGACCAGGATTTTTTTTAATGACCTTGAAATTGCTGAAGGATGGATAAATGGTCTACAAAATAATGTAAAATAGTCAGATTTCTCTGAACATCATTGTCCACTTCCATACCTTAGTCTGGTTTTTAAGAGCAGATAAAATAATTGTTTATAGGAGTATCTAGAGGTTATTTCAATGCACATTCTTAGTCCTTCCTGCTGAAGAGGCAATGTTGCTGAAGATTCAGGCTGACCTGGATTCTTGCCTCACCTTTCTGAGCACAGGGATTATGGGACTGTAAGCATATACCACGAGGCCTTGTAGGAATCCATATTTAACCAACTCCTAGAACAGCCTGAGGGATGGATACCACAGATCTAGAACAGGTTTGAACTGCTGTGCTATGCTGGGATCCTGCTTTGGTCCTTGGTGTTTTTTTTTCCTTCTGTAACCTCTGTCTACTTTCATAAGTACCCTGAAGATGTGTTCACACTGGACCACTGTGGAACAAAAGGTCACTTCACCTACTCAACAGCAACTTTTCTAACTTTTCAGCCTCCCTTCAACTCCTGTGTTGTTTTGGTAGATGGTAAATGGGGGTGAGGCAGGGGAATGGGTAGAGAGATCTGCAAGCCTTGGAAACTTCAGGTTCCCTCCATGGCTTTAGTCATAGTCTTCAGGCAATTCTGGCTTCATCTTCCTTTCAACTTGGAACAAAAAAGTTTCCTTAACGTTTAACACAAACTACCTGCTTGCTTCTGGAGTGTTACAAGTGGGAAAGGTGGTCAAGAAGAGCCTTTTCAGGGTCCACAAGTGGGCTGGTAGTGATCTACAAACCAAGTTCATCGACCTTAGGGGTGTCAAGACCACAGGCTCTGTCGAAGGGGACCATCAGCGTGTGATGGAGATGGTGTCTTTTGAAGAACACTAGAGCTTACTAATGTAGTTCTCTTTTTAAAAATGATTTATTTGTTTTATGTGCATTGGTGTTTTGCCTGTATATATGTCTGTGTAAGTGTGTCAAGTCACTTGGAGCTGGATTACAGTCAGTTGTAAACTGCCATGTGGGTGTTGGGAATTGAACTCAGGTCCTCTGGAAGAACAGGCAGTGCTCTTAACCACTGAGCCATTTCTCCAGCTAATGTAATTCTATCCTGAGTTGATTTGTGTCTCTGTGTGAGGTAGGAAAACTGACTGGAATGTGGATCCGCCGAGAACCAGGATATTTTATTATACTCACATTTACCAGTACATGTTTGTATGTTATAATAAATATGTACATGGGTATATAATATGCATGTGTAATGTATGTGTATTCCTATATATTGTAATATGTATGCATAAAATGAATACATAAATTTATACATCATCTCTCCATATCTAGAATTTGTTTCACAACTTTCCATAATACTAAACTTCATGAGTACTCAAGTCCATGTATTTTATATAAAATAGCATATTCCTACGCAACTTCGGCAATCCTCCATCTGCTTTAAACCATCCCTAGTTACACTACCTGATGAATGTAAAAGCTATGTAGATAGCATTGTTTAAGAAGTAATGGCAAAAAATGTCTATACATATTCAGCACAAGCACAACTTTTATAAAATACTTTTGATCTTTAGTCACTTAACCCTGTGGGTGCTGCCTGCAGTTATCGAGGGCAGACTGTATAGATGTCCGTATTGTTAGTGGCATAAATATGGGTGATATGTGCTTGTGTGAAATGAATCCACATATGTAAACGTGTCAAGAGTACAGTAGAGTGGTCAGTATTCCCTGTCTTCAGCCATGACTCTGTTACTTGGATATATGTTCCCTTTTACTTATTTTATTGCAGTTTTGTCATTAGCATACAAGACATTAGATTAAAACATTTTTGAATGAAGTGAGTTTTAGTACACTCTCCTCCCTCAGTCTTCCCACCTCTTGTCCCCAACCTCTGGCAACCTCCTTCAGTCTCTTTTCTTCTTTCATGTCATACGTTTTTTCTGGTTTTGTTTTTAAAGTAGTCTTTTACTTTTTAAAAAAAGAAAATAATTATTGACAGTGATGAAATGTGACTCTGTCACCTAAAAAAAATACAACTGTGTTTCCACCCTTCCTTCAGATGTGAACTGGTATTTGAATCAGAAGGTACCATATCAGACAGATTCATGAACAGTTCCGAGGTGGTGACTTTCTGTAGCCCACATGGATGTCCTACAGCCTGTGAGCCAGGCCACATGATGGGTGCAGTAGCTCGGTTAGCTAGAAGGTGGTATGCTCACTTTAAAAAAACTGGTGTTTGTGTGTATGTGTGTGCACATGTGTTTTCATCAGTGAGCATGGGCTGTGTCATGTGTGGAGGTCAGAGGACAACACTGAGGTCACTTCAGCTTCCCCCTGATTGAGACAGGCTCAGTCTCTGCTGTAGCACCTGCTGCAAGTCCATGGGAGCTCGGCCATTGCAGGTGTGCACTGCAGCATCTGGCTAAACGTGCAGTTTGGACATCCAGACTCAGGTCCCCATGCTGTGTGGCAGGCACTTTAACCACTTAACCACTGAGGTGTGTGGGCTTGCTGTTTCTTGAGACTGTTTCAGAGCTTGCCTGGCTCTTACCACAAGCATACACAGCAGCAAGCAAAAGATCATACCTCCTAACTGTGCTACTTCCTGTGGGCCAAGCATTCATACACACTAGTCTAGGGGGGCCATTCCTGAAACCACCACATAGTAACCTTATGAAGAGTGAACTTTGACCACAGAACCTCGGAGCTTGTTCTGGAGGTCAGTGAAGCCACTCAGACCTCAGGGCTCTTGCACATGCTGTCCCCTCTGCCAGGATGCTCTTCTTTCATATCACGATGTTGGGGCTGCTCACCCCCAGCTCATGGGGCCTGTCAGACCACTCACATAAATAACACCTCTTCTCTGTGTGCCTCCACCTGCTTTATTTTATTTCAACCTGGTGTCTTGATCAGTTTTTATTGTCAACTTGACATGACCTAGAGTCACCTAGGACAAGGGACCCTCAGTTGAAGAATTGCCTGAGACAGACTGGCTTTTGGCCATTTCTGTGAAAAATTGTCTTGACTGATGAATGATATGGGAAGACCCAGCCTGCTGAGTCAGCACTGTCTCTAGACGGCTGAGCAAGAGCCAGTCAGAAAACCAGTAAGCAGCTTTCCTTTCTGCCTTTCTGCTTTACTTCCTGCTTGAGTTTTTTAGCTTCTCAGTAACAGACTGGTATTTGAGGTATAAGAGGAAATAAACTTTGTCCTCAAGTTGCTGATGGTCAGAATGTTTTGCTACTGCAAGAGGAAAGAAGCCAGACCACCTGGCATACCTAATATTGGTTGGGTGTTCCTTCCTTCTTTTCTCCAGTAGAATATACAGTCCCGAGGGGTTTGTTTCTTGCTGTCAGTTGCATATCCTCAGGCCTTGGGCACAATGTTTGTTGCAAATGTTTGCTATTCGCAGAGTATGTCCCACCATGCTGAGTGCTACAGGCTCCTTTTAATTATTGTCATACTCCTATGAACATGGCATGGAAATAGCATCATCACCATTTTACAGATAGGGAAAATGAGGCTGGAAGACATAGGTGCCTCTTTTACCAAGCTCTACCCCAAATGGTGGCACCACCCTAAGCTCTCCATCAACTCAAGTCTAGGTAGGCAGATGTCCATATGTTTACATAAAAGAAGAATAAACAATGCCAGTCACACAAAGAGTAAAGGGAAAGCAAGAATCGATAATAAGCATCTGGGAAAGAGGCGGGATAGACAGTTGATTGATCAGCCCTTTGCCAAGTACATGCTTTGGAGAGTGGAGAGCCTAATTACTGAAAAGAGGAGCCAGGAATCGATTCCTTTTTCTTTTAGAAAAAAGGGCGACTGAACAGACATGAGACTACTGCTGTTGAGTAAGCAAACTTTTTCACTTGAAAATTAAAAAGAAATTGCAAGTGACACTAACCAAAGCCAAATCTTAGAAGGCAACTGAGTGAGAATAATTAGGTGAAAATACTGGGGACTCCATCCTCCCCCTCCCCCTACCCCCAGCACACGTACACATGCAGCAAGCACTATGCACAGAAAGGAATGCTATCCAGGGCTTCCTACTTTTTTGTGCCATGGGTGCCTTTTGCAATTTCAAATCCATTGACTCTTTGAGAGTGCTTTTAAGTATCTAAACTAAAACAGAATTACAAAGAAAAGCAATGGCATTATGAAAGGCAGTCACCAAGATGGTAGAAAGTGTCTGTGATGTAGGATAGTGCATCAGATATGATGTAGGGATAAGATGAGTAGCACCCAGTGCGGTGGGTGAGTGCAGCCCATACTGTGAAATGCATACAGAAATTTTTAAAGATTCATTATTTTGTGTGTATGTCTGTGCACATCTGTCCCTACTGATGAGGAAGTAGTGAACATCCTTGTGGAAATAGAACCCGAGTCCTTTGCAAGAAGAACAAGTGCTCTTGGCCTCTGAGCCAGCTTTCCACCCTGCAGGCCGAATGCTAATGCACCACAAAATATCCGTGATCCACACCACCAAAAAACAAGCTAGTTGCTGTGTGGGAAAGGCATAGAAAGGTTCTGGTTTGAGGCTAATTTAAGTATGGGTGTATGTATGTTGTCCTATCCGAGTTCTGTGCATCATCTTGCTGTGGCTCTGGCCGGCTATGCTGAGGAAGTAATCAGGAAATAATGTGGAAGCAGGCTGCTCTCAAGGAGTTTCTGAGAACTAGTTCTGTTCACTGAGTGGTTCTAGATCCCCAGGGAATGAGTAAGGAAGTGAGGTCACTCTTGAGAGCCTTGCCATTTCAGCAAGAACTGAATTCAGTTCAGAGCTCAAAAGACAGAGCTAGCTCACCATACCGGGTTCCTCTCTCTCTCCCTCCTCCCTCTCCCTTCTTCCATCTCTTTCTGGGTCTCATGTGTCCCAGGCTGCCTTCAAAACTTGCTATGCAGGGGAGGTTGACCTTGAACATATGCTCCACCTGCAGTGCTGAGATTGTACAGATACCCTTCACACCCAGTTTATGTGGTCTTGGGGCTCAAACCTAGCCTTGTGTATACTAGGAAAGCACTCTTATCAACCTGTCTAAAATGGAAGTGGCTCCCTTTTATTTGCATATGCAAATAGGACACCAAGGGGCTTGCTAAATAGTGTAGGGGCCTCAATGGAAGGAAGAGAGAAGAGAGTAGAGGCAATGTAAAGTATTCCTGAGAGGCTTAACATTTTTTATTAACTTCTCAACTTTTTATTTCTCATTTTATTGAATTATGGTTCAATTGTCTTTATTACACATTATATGACAGAGTATCTTTGGGAAATTCAGTATGTATGTGTATATGCATTTACTATTATATAAACTAGACCAACTGTGTCATTGTAATTTATCTGCTAAATTTCTCCAATTCTGAATTAAGTCTTCCACCATGCGTGTGTGTTTGTGAGACTTCCTGTGTCCATTCATTTCCCTTAGCTTTTGCCTCTCCAGCTGCTACTCATCTGCTTCTCATTTTATCTGCCTATTTGTTTGTTTACATTTTCTGCAAACAGGCCCTTCTAACACAAGGCCTGTTTTCTTTGCTGCCTCCAGGCTCTTGTGAGAAATGTTGCCTTTTCTATTTATTTGCACGTTCATGTGGAAGTCAGTAAACAACTTGCAAGAGTCAAGGTTCTTGCCTTCCACCTTGTGTTTCTGGAGTTGAGCTCACCTGGCCAGCTTTGGTGGTGAGGGCCTTTACCCACTGAGCCATCCCACTGGCCAACAAGTGTGTTGTTTTGTTTTGTTAACTTTTGTTCATTGGGCCTTATTGTGGCTGTGGGGAAACCTCATCAGGACCACCAGTGATGTGCCCCACGCAGGCAAGAGGATACTTGTCCAGTCTGTCTTTATCCCCTGCCTCTCTGTCTTGCTTCTGAGTGTACATATGGTGAAGAGGTCTTTCTGCCCTGTGGTAGGGATGGAAAGGCAGGAACCTAGGGTTCTCTGGAACAAACTTTTCTCAGGATCTCAGCTCATTTGCATTTTTGATAGTTAAATTAAAAGTACTATCCTATCATTATTTTCATTTGAAATTTTTAAGTAAAAGTTCAGTGCAGTTTTCATATGCTTATTGCCTGATTATATTCTTCTTGTATATAATTTTTCTGTTTTTTTTTTCTTTCTTCTCTGCCCTGTTCCCCATCGAGTTCTTTTTAACGAAGCAGTTTGCTCTGTATATATTGTTTGTATTTTAAAATGCTTCCGAGCATATTATTTTTCTTTGTGGTATGTTTGAGCTACTGATATTTCAGAATTCCACAGTTATTACTATTCAGGCTTGTTTTGCAGGTGTCATGTCTCCTGGAAAAACTGTACTTAGGATGATGGCTATCTGAAGAATGAACTCATGTTTATCTTTTCCTGTGCTTTCATGGTCTCAGTGGTCTCATCTTTCATATATAAATCTTTTATCCACCTGAACTTTTTCTCTCACTACCTCTTGAGGTTGGTCTGGAGAGCACTCCATCGCTCATGCTGACCTCAGGGCTGGGCTCACAGGGGTGAACCACTGCAAGTGGCTCAGTTGAAATGTGTTTTGATGCATGGCTACCTATTTAATCCAACATTGTGAGTAGATGTTTTTTTTTTTCCAAGGGATTGGAAATGCCACTTTTATCAAGATTGTTTTGCTGAGTGATTTAAGATCTATCCAAAGGGAGAATCAAAATTGGGATGGCACTAGACATGGGCTCTGACACACTGCGAAGCATGAGCTGCATTTCTCTTCCTTCTAAGGGCAGAGGAAATAATGACTTGGTGAAACTAGTCAGGGCCATAGTTAGTGAGCTGTGACCCTGTGGCTGCTAACGTGGATTGGGGCTCCATTCACTTCTCTACGCCTTATTTTGTTAATCTATAAAGCCAGTGGCTTGGGCTGAATGGTCTCAGCAGTTAGTGCAGGGAAAGTGTTCATCATGAGGTTTCCTGACGTGTCTCATTAGGGGATTGTGCTGTGCTCAGATGTGAGGTCTGAGCTGGAATGCTGTGCTTCCCAGTGTGTCCCTGCTCTCTGCTGACCACTTTCCTGTTATTCATGTTTCAGCTGTCTGAGAAGTATGGGCTGCCAGTGGAGAAAATCACAAAGCTTTATCAGAAGAGCAAAAATGGGTAAGAAAAAAGCTAACTCAGCTAGCTGCCCTGTCTGCAAGGTACATTTTTAATATAGCTTTACCTGTTGTCACATCCGTGGCCCACGATGCTAGCAGTTCAGGCAGGGAGACCCACAATGCATTTCTAACATGTCACCCGAGGTGCTTTCATCTACTGACAGCCTCACATGGGCGGGAGTAGTCTAGAGGTGGTGGGACATCGGGGAAAATGACGTTGCAGAACTACATGTAGCTCTTCACATTGGCTTCTGAGTGACACAGTACGGACAAAAATTAGCTGAGGCTAAAGGAAATTATTTCAAGGTAATCATTAATGAAATCTCAAATGGGCGTCAGGCTGCTCGCCCACATGGTAAGGAACAGTGAACAGTTAGTCCTTCCTGGTTGGGTGGTGAGGAGCCTCTGGGTTCCCTGCTCCATTTCCTCCTCACAGGCTCACTGAGGAGGAATGAAGCCCAGGGCCTGCTTAAGTATTTGCCCCAGGTCTCACTTTCAGTAAACAGAAAGCATATTCAATGCCTGCAGGGAGGTGGGCCGCTTCAATGGCCTCAAGGATCAAGTGCTTCCCTCTCCTCTGCCCCTCTTAAGACCTTTCTAAGGCTTCCTCTTTGGTAGTAGGTACCATAAAACTCTTCTGGACCCTTTTCATAAAGAAAATATGACCTGGGTTCTCGGGCTTTCTGATTTTGCAGTCTTTGGCTGACGGAGCATCAAACTTGAACTCCTGTTAGACACTCGGTGAATGTGTGCTGCAGTTCTTTCCAAGATCAGTGCAGTAGGCTGGGGATACCACTTTGAGTGAAGCCTCAAGTCTTGCTGGCTAGAGAGCTTCAGTGTGGACAAACACACTGCTGATAGCACTGCCTTTCAGCACTGGGCCTGTAAAGGCCTATGCATAAGGCTTTTATCCCAACATCAGCCCACTAAGCGTGGGTGCCTTTTAATTCCGTAAAAGAACAAACTGAAGGTATGGCAGCATCCCTGATGACACCACTATAAAGTGATTCAGGGAGTCATTCTTTCTCAAATGGAAATCTCTTTGGCTAACAAGAGTGAGACAGGCTCAGGCACTTCTCAGTCACAGATAGAGGTGCTGGAGGGACACTTTACTGGTTAGGAGCGTGTGTGGCTCTTCCACAGGACCCTGGTTTCATTCTCAGCACCTACATGGCATCTCACAACTACCTGCAATTCTAGTCCAGGGGATTAAATTGGTCTTCAGAACTCTGAGGGTACCATGCACAATGCACACGTACCGTACACAGAGATGCATTCAGGCAAAACACTCAAATATAAGACAAAAACAAAATTTATATAAAAAAAATCACAGATAGACTCTGGAAGTTGGTTTTCTTGAAACCAAACCACCATGGAGTAGGCAGCCAGGAAGAGGTGAAGTAGCTTGGGGTGAGGCAAAGCCAGCTTTAGACCCAGCTCAGGTGTTCATTGGCTGGGTGAAGTTGGAGAGCCATTGACCTTACTGAGTTGTTTCTTACTTGCAAAGCGCTGCTGATAAAACTTGCCTTTATAGTTGCTGTAGAGTCATATGTAACTTTTACTGTACATGTGTGTTCAGCCAAGGGCAGTTGAGGTTTGTAATGAAAATACAGAGGGGCCTAAGAATGTGATTAGTCAGTAGCTTGAAGGCTGCTCTTGCATAAAGCCCTCTGTTCACTGGCTTTGTTTCTTACCCCACCCCATCTCACCCAATTTCGGCAGCATCCTGGTGAACATGAATGACAACATCATTGAACACTATTCAAATGAGGACACCTTCATCCTCAACATGGAGAGCATGGTGGAAGGCTTCAAGATCACGCTTATGGAGATCTGAGCACTGGGCCCAAGTCCCCTTGACAGGAGCTTCCGGTGCACTCCTTCCTGGGAGAGGTGGGCTCGCTGCCCTACAACCTGGAGACCCATCTCACCCATCTCAAGTGACTGTTACAAGACTGCTTGGAAGGGGGCAGGGCCCAAGGCCCACCAACAGACCAACAGTCAACTCTTCTACTTGCTTGGAGCTGAAGCCTGTATCCCTCGGCTAAGTTCTTTAAGCCTGTCAGGCCCTTATTTATTGTCCATTTTTTCCCCAAGAGCCTGGAGTCCAGGCCCTCCAGGACTCTACAAGTTACTGATAGCTCCACCTGAGACCTCCAGAGTTCCCCCTTCAAGGGAAACACAGCTAGTCCATTCATCTCGAAGAGCCTGGGGAACTGCGATGCCTTTTTTCTTACCTCTCCACATTTCTTGAGTGGATGGACAAGATGAGCTGCTTCTTGGCAGAGTCGTCATGGGTGGGGTAAAGAGGACACCCATTTTCTGGCCTGGAACCTTCAGGTTGCTCTGAGGAAGGTCATTTTGCTTAAATACCTCCAGGGGATCTCAGCAAATAGCCACTGGGCCTTGTTCAGGAAGACATTCCGCTACCATGTCAGCAATAAGGAGCACAAAGTATGATTGACAGCCATGTACATAATTTGTACCTAATATTGCAATAATATATTTTACCTGTGGTGTGTGGGCATGTTTACTGCCATTGCCCTGGAGGGGACATACCTGGAGACTCAGAGCATTCTGCTCTATCTGAGAGGAGGCTAGGAAAGAGGCCTTTAAGGTATCATGTGACTGGTGAATGCCAAGATGGACTCTCCACTGAGCCATGCTGAGGACTTGTTTCCCCAAATGGAGCCCTCTCCCCTCAGACATGACTCTCCCTTGAGGCCATCACATTTTGTCTCATGGTGATCTGTTGTCTAAGAGTGTCCTTTGAGCTGTTCAGGAAAGATCATGCTGTCAGCACCTTCTTTAGCACTGGAGTGAGACACCTTGAAGCTTATGCAAAGTTTCCGCAAGGGTTTGCACTGGGGTCCTATCCCTGGGGCCTGCTGCAGAACTGCTTGGCTTACAAGGGATGGACACAGTAGTGGCTCATAGTTTACAAGCATGTCCTTCATCTCAAGTGGCCCCTTTGCGAAGCGAGCCAGCAGCTCAGCTGGGCTGTGACCAGCAGACATTGCTTCCTCTGGCTTCTGAAGATGGGAAGAGGTGAGGCTGTCCACCCTGGCTGTGGAAAGCGTGGGATTTCTGGAACTTCTGAGACTGGCTTTGAGAGGCACACTGGAGAGCTAAGGCTGTTTCCTCCTCTCCTGGCCCTTGGGAGGGCAAGAGAAAAAGGCTTTCCTGAACAGCATGCCCCATGGTGGGCCTCAGTTCTCTTTGAGAGGACAGGTTGGTAGTTTGGGGATATTTTTGTTACACTGTGGGCTGAGCACTAGTTCAGATAGTCAGGCACATCCCACCCCAAAGCCTGGAAAATGGGGCAGCTTCCATGGAAAGGTCCAAATTTGTCTATGAAGCACTTTGATGTCTTACCTGGAGGCTCTGTTCTCCAGCTCCTGCCTTCTTGCCCCACCTTCCCCTGAGAGCCCGAGCAGCCGAGGCTGACTCTAGCCTAGCTACCCAAAGCTGCAGAGGAATGGGCTGGAGAGTAGGTGCTATGACCAAGAGGATCCAAAGAATAGCAGGGGCACCTTTCTGAGAGCCCACTGGGCTCCGAATCCCTCTGTGTTGCCAAAGGTTTGTATCCTGGGCTCAGCTCTGCTTAGTCCTCTGCTCCACCCCACATCACTTGCTGAACCAGCAGCTTGGGGACCCTCTAGGGCACTAGCAGGGCTCTGATCTAAGGCAGACAAACTCAGTGTTGGAAATATATGCTCTATGCGCTTCCCATGCTACAGCACTTGGGGTTAGCTCCAAACATGAATGGCAGACCTTAGGGTGGCTCAGGATTCCAGGGAGACAGATCTGTAGTGATCTGACAGGCTCCCAGCTCTTCTCTCCAGTTTCTGGAAAACTGCCCATCTCCCCCGAGGCAGAGGACCAGCTGGAGATGGCTTTGCCTTTGTCCTGAGTCACTACAGTCCTTGTGGTAGCCAGAACAAGGGACATGAAGCCAGGACCACAAATAGGGGTACAGAGGCAGGTCCAGGAGTGTCTGTTGGTGGACTTCTCTGCATCCATCCCTCGCTGCATTAGCAGAGCTTTGCTGAGCATCATTTCCTGAACAAAAATAGCAAGATAGAAAAGCTTGTCTTTCCTTTGTCCCTGAATTGACCGCACCCAAACTTTTTTTTTTGTAATCCATAAAAGGTTGGGGAACACATGAAGCAGGTGTTTTCATTCTATGTCCCCACTGAAACTTCCTCAGTGTTTAGAAATTGGAACCAACAACAACAAAAATATACAATGGGCTGCCATCTTGAAATCAGTTCCTAAAAGACTAAGGCATGTCCCAAAGCAGAATCCTGGGAAGCATGAAATGAGTTAAAACATTTATTTTTCATGCAACAGGAAAAGAAGGTTTGTGCCAAATTCTAAGAATGGCCCTTTCTGAAAGACAAACAAGGGGAG
This sequence comes from Meriones unguiculatus, assembly GCF_030254825.1. Classification (NCBI taxonomy): domain Eukaryota; kingdom Metazoa; phylum Chordata; class Mammalia; order Rodentia; family Muridae; genus Meriones; species Meriones unguiculatus. Next base: position 89,389,936 of record NC_083350.1, read on the forward strand.
ACTGATTTGTATACAATCTACTCCCACATAGAAAAAGAGTAAATGTAACTTAATAGTTTTGTAAATGGGAGAGGGGAATCTATAAACTATAAATATGTTATTTTATTTTTTGTACATTTTTAAGAAGAAAAAAAATAAATATTCACAATATGAGTCAAACAGCTATGTCTGCTGCTTTCTGGGCAGTGGCTGCTGGTGTGGGGAAGAGTCACCAGCCTGGGGTCTTGGCTGTCCCTGCCCCTTCAGTCCTTCATACAGTGGAGACTTGCCTACCAGTGCTCTCCCTCCTCCTTACACCAGGCTTGCAAAAGAAGAGGGCCAAAGGGCAACAAGAGGCCTCCAGGGTGGCTGCCAGCACAGCTGCCCTTGACTGGCCTCTCAGGTGGGTTCTTTCCACTCCCTTCTCTCTGGCACTTTGTGGTTATTTCTGCTTCATTAGATCTGTGCCAACCACTACGGAGAGGCTGAAACTGCACGGCTCCTACTTCAGTTCCGTCTCCACACTCTCTGACCCTTGAAAACCCATACTGGGGCTCCTGTGCTAGCCACCTCATTATGCAGCATTCACACTGCTCCAGCTGGTATCGTCAATGATCTCCAGGAGCAGCCATTCCAAGAGGCAGAATGCTAGCATTTTCTACAGCACCCTTCTCTAAGGCACAGTACTAAAATCTTGCCTCAAAAAAGCCTTCCCTGGCCTCACCCCCAATGGGATCCCTGCCCTTTGTGCTCAGATCAGTGCTAGGGAAAAACAGGCCTGGGGTGGATGGAGAGTGTTTATTATGGAAAGTTCTGGAAAGATCATGTAATTAGAAATGGGCCATGGTCTTTTTTTATTGCTACCCATGTCCTTCCTCATCTTTGGGTCTGATTGTTCTTCATACCTGCCTGAATGGGTCGTTTGGGGGGATGTGAGTGTTATCACATCTTCCTTTCCCTGTGGACATCAGTGAACTGTGCTTATCCCCTCCTCCCCCCTCCCCAGGCTCCCCAAACTGGGGGAGATTTTTGGTGACATATTCCATCTATTCCAAAGGGTTCTTCAGCTCTGTACTCCTAAGCAACCCTAAATGGGTCCATGGTTAATACTGGGAAGTCAAGAATTTGAGGAAAGACGGTGGGGGCCTCTGATGAGCCAGAGGCAGAGAAGAGAAATGTGAAAAGACACCAAGGGTGAGCACCACCCATGTTCATTGGGCATCAGTATCCATCACGTGGTACTTGGGAAAGAACATTTCCCATTCGCCATGAAGTGTTTATAGTGGTATTTGATCCTGAGTTAGGTATTCCCCTCCAGCCATCTCCTTTGCTAACAAGGCCTCTCTAGCTCACACATACACTTCCAAGCCTGCCACACTTATGCTGACTGGCGGCCCCATCAAACACTCAGTATGAATCCAGCCAAATGATGAGATGTTGCTATTGAGGTTCAGCGAGAGGTCTGACTGGCCATTTGCCTGTCTTCCTGGAGGTGGTGTGTACTGGTGAGAATTTTTATTAGCATATACTAATTTAGATATTTACACACATGTATGATTTGGTCATTTTCATACCTCATTACTCTGGTTTGTTCCCCTTCCACTCTTGCTGATCCCTTCATTTTTCCTAACCAGGCTCCTTTCACATGTCTCCCACGTTTCCATGTGCACCGTGTGTGTGTGTGTGTGTGTGTGTGTGTGTAGACTCAATGAGTTTAGAGTTGCTTATGTGAGCATGGGGAGAAAGTTATTTAGAGCATGGGCATGGGCAACTTAGTATCACTGTTACACCAAGTTACACCCCTAAGGAAAATGTCTCCCCTTCCTCCTCAGGGAGGGGTGGAGTCTCTTCCCTGTCCCTACCCCCTACACCAAACCCCACCTGTGTTAAAATGTCCATGGGCCCAATCTTGGGCATAGGAGGGAATATTTAACTAAGTGGGGTTGGCAAGTCCAGCTGCATTGTACCTTAGAGTGCTTTTACTGTTTGTCACAGAGAAATACTAAAATATCAAATATTCCCTGGAAATTCATAGAGCTAAGCCTTCCCATGGCCTGGGTGCTCCAAGCTGCCCCCTAGTTAGCTCCTGATGGTCACTATCTCTGCACCCGAGGAAGGTCTGGAACTATGCACCACACATTAACACTCAGTACAGAAAGTCCTAGGCAACAGGCATATTGATGCTACAAAAGTGGGGAAATGGTTGAGTTGTAGGTATACAGGCTCCTCAGGGCTCTGGCCACATTCCCATCATCACCTCATCATCACGTGTTGTGTTTCAGATATTGCTTACACACAGAGACTAACTGTGGAGGAGGAAAAGAGTCTCCTCCACATCTGTACCCCAAAGGTCTAGCTGGCTTGTGAGGAGCCTATTGTACCTCCTAATCTAGGGAGCAAGTTAGTAGCTCTTGTTCATATAGCATTAGCCTTTGGGGCTGTAGTCAAGGCCAGTGATAGGAACAAGATGAGAAAAGCTTGATGTGATGGCTTTGGGGGAACATTTAGTTATCTCTCCCACTAAATCTCCAACAGAGTGGGAAGGGAAAGGATTATATTGCTGTTGTATTTTTAGTTTGGTTGGTTTTTGAGACAGGATTTCTTTGTGTACCCTTGGGTGTTCTAGAACTCACTACATAGACCAGCTTGGCCTTGAACTTACAGATCTGCCTGCTTTGCTTCCTGAGTGCTTCCCTGATCCTACTGAGGAGTTTTTCTGAGTTTTGCTTTGGTGCTTCATGTTTGGAGAAGCACAAAGTGGGAGGGAGTGAAGGCCAAGCTGAGAAGGAAGTAAGGAAGCCACACATGGACCAGAACTGCTTTCAAACTCTTCCACCCTCAAACCTGAAAGACACAAGACACTGTCAGCTGAGGCAGCTTAGTAAGAAAAAAATCTCATGCTCCAGACAATGATATTAAATAATAAACATGCTTTAATGCCAGGCAAGAGCTATACAATCAACTGAGAATGGGACCACTTCACATAATATGACATATATATAATTAAATCCATTTCCAGAAAGTCCCGCTGGGGAGTACCACACCGCCCCTTCTCCATCCTGAGCGAGGTATGAACAGTCAAGCACTCTGAAACGTCCTCCAGTCCTGTGGACAGCACAGACTTCCTTTACTTGGAACAAAACAGGCTCTACCTCCACCAGAGGCCCCTGAACACAGCACAAACACTGCCTGGCCACAGGAGTGACAGATGTCTTCAGGCACTCGGCCTTCCTGATGCTGTGAAGTTCATTGGTCAAACATGCATGCATAAAATGACACCCAATGCCTTCCTGGGAGAGGTGGAGAAGAGGAGGAAACATACAGATAGGTCTGTTATGTCTGTGTGTCTAGCTGGTCTGGAGCTCTCCAGGCCTTCTGGGGACCACAGGGTTCATAACCTGTGCTCTTGAATTCTGAAGAGCTGGAGGCCACCTCTGGTTTCCATCCCAACTTGGGTTAATTTTGCTTTCCAAAAACAGACTTTATCATTTGGCTCACAGGATTTGGCAAGCCTTGCTACAAAAGGTAAGGAAATGACACTAGGAAATATTAAGATTACAAAATCTAGGTCACAAAATTTCAACCTATGGAGACACCATTAAAGTTTGAACTTCTGCCAGTTAAGAGTATCGCCATGGGGGGGGGACCTTCGGCCAGCAAGAATTGCCTGGGCATCATTTCTTATAGCTGTGTTTAACTTTTTGCGGCTTTGTTCTACAGGACGTGGCTACAGGCAGCAGAGACCTTCCTGACTCCTCTTAGGCAGGCTCTGCCACCAACATCCTTGAGTGTCTGGGCCTTGTTGATGCCACTGTGTGTGAGGCTTTGGTTGCCTGTAGCCAGAAGTTTTTGCTTCCAACCCTTATTTCAAAGTAGTGTATATGAGGTGACCAGCCCAAGCAACAACTCAGCTTTGCTAGATTCAAATAACACGGTGAAAGGGAGTGCTGTTGGGACCCACGGTGGCCTCAGACACTGCAGGCTCCCTAGCCGACACCTACAGTGGGTGGGTGAACTGCCTGGCTGGCCCACACCTCACTACATGAAAGATACCCGGGGGCAGAAAAAGAAGATTCTAGGCGTGGCTCCCCCACTGAGGATGTAGGTTACACTGTTAGGACCAATCTGCTTTTCCGAGTCTATGGAACATTCACCTGCTTAGAAAGACAGCACACCTGCACCTGCCGGTGCGCTGCTGGACCATGGCCCCTTCTCAGAGCTGCTGGTGGACAAGACGCTTGGAAACTGCCTTCCTCTGGCCACCTTGACTCTGTAAAAGCATTCGAAATCAAAGCTGGGCCCTTGTCATCATTCTTTTGTAATTTTATGGAGTATATAAAATACACTTGTTGACTGGTACATTTGTGCAAAGACAGGACTTTAAAACAAGACACTGACATTCGTTGTAGTTGGCTTCACAATAAACTGCTAAAACAAGTCTTCTGTAGTAAGATTGCATTAGCGCTCACTAAACATGCATTTACAAGGCAAAACACTTAATTTGGTCTGCAATACCCAATATTTTATATACAGCAGTCTTTTTATAAATCACAAGTAGGTAGCAAGATGGGTCTGGTTTTAGAATGTTACCATCTGTGTTTGATTTTTCAAAGGGCCTCATATTAACTCACCTCTGTAAACCTGTGGGGTGGGAGAACCGCTGAGTCATCTTTCCCCATCTCTGTAATTTACCTTGTAATGTTCACAGCTTGGAAACTACAGCCTGCTGGGGTGGAGGGGAATGTCCCAGCTGGCTTTAATAGCTTTACCCCAGAGGGTAACCTGCTCTTAGAAAACCTAGCCTCAGGTGCCTACCATAGCCCTGAGGGCATGCGTGACAACACACCCAGATTAGGAGTTTTGTCTTTCAAACAAAGCCCCTCAAAGCTTGCTGAAGGATCTCAGGGGCAGAATGGAATTCTTTTCTCTGGCCCCACCAGTCTTGGGTTTTAAGACAGACACATTAGAATCAAAGGGAAAAAAGTAATGATGATTAAAAAGTCATCCAACAGGGAACACCACGAAGTCTGTTCATGCTCTCCACAAGCGCTCTGGGCATTCACGTCCACGACGAAAGAAGCAAGGGGCAAGGGTGTCACAGCAGAGCACGTCTGACTGAAGAGGGGACAGCTTCACCATCAATATTGTTTGGCAAAAAATACAAATAAAATAAGTTCAAAAGCCAACTGGGAGAGACCCAGGCAGCTGTAGCGTCCTTAGGGTGCGGGGCTCAGAACTGGCTGGCGCTGCTGGGGTCACACTGCAGGAGACGCACTATGGATGGATCGCTTTTGGCCCCTCGGATGAATTCTTCCAGGGAGAGTTTTCCTAGAAGGCAAGAGGACCAGTGAGTGACGGCCTGTGGCTCTTTGCACTGCACACGGGGCACAGCAGAAGCCCACAGCTTCACCCACCAGAAGCCAGGAGACCATGAGGCAGGGACCCCAATTCTCTGTTTACCGTGGCATTCCCCCACCTCGCTCAGTGCACAGGGCCATTTAACAAGACCTCCAGGACAGGACCCAGGGCCTGGGGAGGGTACTGGCTTACCCTGACCTGAATCTTTGCCCTAGTGCCTCACCCCACTCCTCGAGCCCCTGTGCTCATGCTCAGCTTCTGAGGACTGAGTAGCCCTAGCTCGTTTGCATGTGCCAGGCTCAGGCCCTTCAGCCCCTGTGTACTGCTGTATTCTGGTTTACAGAAGACTCCTCCCCCCACCCCGCTCCCAGTGGGCAGAGCAGGAGTGTAGGTTCTTTTTAACAACTTTTGAGGATAGCACCACCATCATCCAAAGTCGGGAGGATAAAGGAGTGTGTTCTAGACAGAAGGTGATACACTTCTGTCAACCCAGGCGGCTTGAGAAGGAAGCCAAAAACCTGGATCTCTCACCAGACGGCTTCCTTTCTTTTTTTTTTTTTTTTGATATGGACTCTACTGTGTAGCCCAAGCTTCCTTTTTTTACTTCAGGCTCCTCAATTTCCTGGATCTTCAGTATCCTTCCTCCTCAACTTTCCGCCAGTAAAGGTCTCTGTCACTATCACTTTGGAGAAATGGGGGTGGGAGTGGCTTTCCTCATTCCTGGCACTTCCGTGGTGACCGTTTGATTGAAGTGACTCATTGACTGATAGTTGGAAATAGAACTGTTGGGAGCCGTTACCTAACTACCTAACTTTGCCCTCTCTCCTTCCCTGCAGACTTAGCCCCATCTGTTTTTCCAAAGACAGATACGAGGCTGCCAGGCTCCTCCAGGCCTGTGCACTCCAGTACCTCCTTAGCTGCTCTTCCGTGCTACCTGCTCAGCCCCTGCAGGATGAGAATGAGGGGCTGGGATTGGAAGCAGCATCTAAACACTTTAAAGCTGCAGGCACAAGCACAGGCATCGGGCACCACAAGCTGCAGAGCATTTGGTACCCCATATGAACTCTGCCTCTTGCACAGACTCCCAGATTGACTTGCTTGTAGGTGCAGACTTTTCATGGCAGAGGCCAGCAGTGGGATGCAAAGACCCTTATCTAAGGAGACTCTGGTGGCAGCAGGCTTCACACCACGCCGGCTCTGCTCCAAGTGAGGAAGGACAGGAGGCTCATGCCCGAAGCACTGAAGCCAAGCCCTGAGCTGAAGCAGTGTGTTTTTCGGGTGCTCAGCAGTCCCTGCCCTCCTGTCCTCACTGCCTCCATCCCCATAGCTTTCCTTGTTTAAACAAATCTTTCCTTATCAAAGCCCAGGGCAGTAGTAGTCGGCTGTGCATTGGGCAAGGGCCCAAGCAGAGCTCTTTGATCCCATAGAAACAGTCCCAGTGGAGAGGCTCTGCCATTGCCTTGAGCCAGATATCCAGAAGTGTCTTTCCCCCCATCATTTAGTCCTCCTCTAAGGAAGAGGCTGGGTCTTAAAGCCATCATGTTCCCCAGATGACCAAAACCTGTGGTTCAATATCATAAAAACAATCCCATGTTTGTTTAAACTTGTGAAACAAACTATGTGCTGTGAATCAGGGCACATGAGGGAAAACAGCTCTCAGAGGATGTCAGGCAGCTTCATGGAGGCAACTTCTAGCAGTGAACAAGCTGGCTGTGCCACCAAACCAAGATTCTCAGGGAGCTGGCGCCCCACGTATGGGGGGAAAAGGAGGCTTATTCTATGCAGAACATGCTATCATACACACCACGAAGGACCTGGTCTATTTGTACACAGCTCACTAGAATTATTAAACATCAGGTGTGAGGGTCTGGAGCCAGTGAGCTGTCTCAGTGAATAGAAGTATGTGATGCGTAAACCTGATGACCTGAATTTGATTCCTGGAAACTATGTAAAGGAAAGTGGGGGGAAACGAACTTCATAAACATGTCTTCTGCATGTGTGCACCATGGCACACTCATACATGTCATGTAATAATACTTGCAAAATTCTACACTGTAATATTAAAATGAGTTTTATGTTTTAAAGATGAGTTGGCTGGAGAGATGGCTCTGCAGTCAAGAGCAGAGGACCAGTTTGATTTCCAGCATTCATGTTGAGTAGATCACAACCACCTGCAGCTCGAGTTCCAGGGAACTGTATATCCTCTTATGATCTCTGCAGATTTCTGCATGTGTGTGATGCATATAAACTCACACATGTGTGCAGGTACAAACATACATGCATGTAAATAATAAAGAAATACATGTTTGTTTAAAGAGCTGTGAAGCTTTTGGCAGCATTGGGTCATCAATGGTAGGCCTTGACTTAGCACTGTAAACTCAGGAACTATTTCTGAATAGCATTTCAAGATTTGGCAATAAAAATAATGATTCTAAAATAACTTTAAATTTCAGTTGAATAACGATCAATTACTTAGCATACGTATGTCCCAAATATTGCACAGAGAGAGATGCTATAAAGAAGTCATTATTTCTCAATTGCCTGGGGATCCTGTATCTTACTTGGTAGCCCAACATGCAGAAACCATATCTATTTATTTGATTTTGCAGATAGCTTCAGACTTGTGGTCCTCCTGTGTCACCAAGCGCTCTTTGGTTTGTGCACCTGCTGGCTGCATCCAGGCAGCACCCTCACCCAGTGGAACCAGCAGACCACTCCAACCTGCTTCCCACTACCTGAGCTTTCACTTGGACGCAGCATGGTAGAGTCTGCTCATAAGATCACTCAGGCAGGCTGGGATAAAAGCTGTTGGGGTCTTTAAGAAACAGCAGGCACATCCCCATACTCTGGCCTATTGGCCACAAGGATCCAGACTTCTAGAAAAGGCCCATCCTACCTCAGTGGCTGCTTGGGTCCTTTTATTTCTGCTCCACAGGACCCATTCCATTCTGGGGAAGGCTAACTTAGGAGAAAGCTAGAAGGGCCTAGAAAATAAGGCCTTTGCTCTAGACTGGGACCAGCTCCAGGGTTGTCACATATCACTGTGCATAAGGTCCCTGTGGTTGACATTTGGTCCTTTTATAGAGCCACCCTGCCCGGACTCCACCAGAAGCTTGACCCAAGCAAAGTCCTTTAGCCTCTTACCATCTCTATTGGTGTCCATCTGGCGGAAGATCTTCTCTGTCCTTTTTTCTGGGGTTGATTCATCTTCAGGCATTTTCATGACAGAGAAAACCATTTTGTAGATAGCCTAGTGAAAGAAGCAGCTGGGTTGTGATATGGAAACAGTTCAAGCCAACAGTAGCTCTATCAAGAGTCAGATGCTGGAGTAAGGGGAAGGGCCCTTTGTTCTGCTGGAGTGCTGTCTGCTGGAGTGCTGCCTTTTACAGGTAGAAGCCAGGCCCTCGAACTTGCTCTCCACCAACGACACCCTCGGTAGTGCCAACTGGCAGAAAAGCCCATCCTGCTGCCTCTGATGTGTTATACGTGTAAAGGAACTCTCAGCAGTTGTGTTAATATTTGAGCCATGCTTGGGGGAGGGGCAGGACTGAGGTTGTATTCCTAACATGCCAGGAATGGTTGCTATTCTCAGGACCTCTCACACATTAGATGACTGACCACCCCTAGGCTCAGAGACAAGTAGGGCCTATTGTGGTTACAACCCTGGCCCCTCGAGGAAGACAGACACCCGCCAGCCTGTGAATGCACGTGGAGAGAGAATCTCTTATGTACTGCATGAAAGCATTGCCTGTCTATAAAAAGCTGAGGTAGGAAACAGGAAGTTGGAGTTCTGGCAGAGAGAGATGAATGCTAGGATAGAGTCAGAGGTAGATTCGTCCTGGACTGTAAGGTGAGGTAACCAGCCATGCCGCACACATATAATAGCATAAACAAGCTGGGCACAGTGGCCTTTGCCCCTGCTGTATCCCTGTTCTTGAGGAGGCAGAAGCCGGTGAATCTCTGTGAGCTTGAAGCCAGCCTGGTCTACAAAGTGAGTATAGGACAGCCAGGGCTACACAGCAAAATCTGTCTTGACAAACCAAAAAGAAAAGAAAAGAAAAAATAAATGGGTAAAATAAGTTATAAGTTCTGAGCTGGTCAGGATTGAGCCCAAACTTTTGGTCTAAGCATTTATTCATAAATAATAAGGTCTCAGAGTCATTATTTCAGGAACTGGGGTGAGGGTGGCCATATGTATGTCATTATCTTCCCCCTGGCAGACCCTATCAGTCCTCTCAACCTGTGCAGCACTGTTTTCTCCACAGTGCGTGGCTATGGGCTCACTCATTCTCTGAAGATCCAAGTAGCTCTGAGAGGGATGGCAGGTGCTGTTAGAGTTTTGGATTATAATAACTTTGCAATCTCAGGCTGAGATAGACTTCTGTGAAATATGATAGAAGAAAAAGAGATTTGACTGAAGGACTGAGTAAGTGGAAGTGAAGATGCACAGGAAAGGTTCGAGGGCCTCACTCATCAAAGGTACTTTGTATTAAGGAAGAGCAAGATGAAGTCATTATTTAGATCATGACATTGTTAATCAATTTTACTTTGGGCACTTCAGCATGGTGAAAATGTTTAAAAAAATAGATTTTGTCAGAAAGTTCTGGAACTTTCTGGAGTTCTAGGTACATCAGTGTAACTGGGAAAAACAGGGAAATAAAGACAACTAAAGAGAAGAGGAAATGCCAGGTGAAGGTGATAGTAAGGGTTAAATTTCCCTGCTTTACATTCTTGTTTAGGATTAATCCTATCAGAAATACCTAAAATATTGTAGAAATGTTCTAATCCCAGCCAACAAAATAAGAATGAAGGTGGATTCACCCAGCAGAGGTCCCCTTGGGCAGATACCATCCCTCAGAGACCCCTGCGGCAGACTTCCATGTCCCTTGCTGAACTCCAGGGACACCCCATGGCCAGTCACTCTAGGAAGACAGTCAAGGCCAGCACCATGGCCCAGTTTAGAGTGATGGCCAACACTAGATAAACTCAGCCACATCCAGCTTTCCTGAAAAGTGCTTGCTAAAGAGTTCCTGCAGGCAAGAATAGGGCTGTAATTAGTTCTTCTCCCAGACCCTGTCGGCTGTTCTCGGCTGTTCTCGCAAGCCTCCATCTGTGTCTCCACCTGTGCTATGGGTTTAGAACCACAGGCCAACCTGTTGGCCATAGAGGTAGTGCTCTTTTTAAAAGTGGGAAAGCTTTCCTGCTAACTCCAGAACAAGGCAAGATGGGACCAGGCAACACACACACACACACACACACACACTTCGAGCTTCTTTGTGTTCTGTGAGTTCATAATCTCAGGGATCTCAGAACAGCAACAGCAGTGCAGTGTCTGGACCCCACCGGTTCATCCCAGCACAGCCTCTGTCCAGGGCAAGCACTGCTCCGTCAGCATGCGTAGAGGTGTCAGCTGAGGAATATTTACAGACAACAGAGGCATTTATTTTTTTGCCTCAAGACTTCAGCATACTGTGATTGTCTTTCCCCAATCTCTTTTGGACCCAGTTGTTTCTCTACTGAGTCTTTTTGCCTCTTGGGAGCTCCTTCCTGGTTTGTGTTTGTGACTGTCTTGCAGTCAGGTGCTCTCCTGTTTTCCTAGATCAGTGGCTTCACTCGCACTCATTTCTTATCTGAGTGTTCACCTGCTCACCCCCAAGCCTGGCCCATGTACTAAGGATAAAAGAAAACGGGACTCTACCACAGGAAGCCACCTATGCCTTCCCTTCCTTTCTCTTCAGCGTGCACTCTCCCTTCCTCTGCACAAACAAATGACTCTATTGCAATGTCTCTGGGAGCATTTCATTCCACTTACCCTAAATTACAGTTGGCCAGGACACCCTCCTTTTGTGACGGGCGATCATGCCTGGCTACTCATCAGGCTACTGGCAGTGGCTACTGCAAGGTCTTGTATAGCACCAGTGTAAAGAATTTGTTCCAGAGTGAGAGCCCCACCTCACTTGCCTTCTTTCATATATACATTTTTAAGATTTATTTATTTGTGTATTTTATGTATATGAGTACACCAGAAGAGGGATCAGACAGGTGAAAGCTGCCATGTGGGTGCTGAGAACTGAACTCAGAACCTTTGGAAGAGCAGAGAGAATCTTTGCCACTGAGCCATCTCTCCAGCCCCGCTCTCATATTCTTCCTCTCTTCTCCTTTACTCTGCTTCTCTATATAAGGTTCCCTCTTTGTCTCACAATTTTTGTTTCCCACCCTTTGTTTCCCACATCTCTCTCCCTCTGTAAATGTGTATTTATACATAAAATCTAATTCTTGTAAGCTCCCTACACTCTCGGAGTCTGCCAACAGCTGCAGCCTCCCCCTTTGGCGCAAATGTTTGTGGATACATATCTATCACTGCAGACAACTATGCAGACCTGCGGATTTAGGAGCATATCCACCGACACCCCAATCCTGTAAGCCTCTGCTCCTGACTATCCCCTCCACAGGTCTCAGTTACCATTCATTTTCCCAACCCACTCATTCAACTGTCATTTTCTGTCTTGAGTCTGACACACCAGGATACTGTGCCCAGCCCTGTCTTTGTCCTGAGAAGTTTACAAGGAAGCAGGCAGAAGGATGAGATGCCCACTGTGGGACGGGCAAAGGGACTGTGTGGCATGATGACAAGAGGTGTGGGACTCTGGGTCTGAAAGGAGGCTAGGGCAGGCCGCCCTGAAGGCTGACTATGAAGCAAGACATGAAAAGAGCACAGGCCTTCCAAAGAAAAGCAGTTGGCGGGGTTTGTCCTCTCACATCTCATCTGCCCTTTAGAAAGAGCTTGGATGATACCACACTGCCAAAAGTATCCCACTTTCCAGGGACCACCGTTTAGATGGGCTTAGGCACACCGGCAACGCCTTAGTAGTTGTCATGAAAGTCTTCACTTCCGTTCTTCTCAGTCCCTAGTGCTCCCTTAGAAACCCACTGACCCTTTAAGAACCCTGGGCCTGGAAGGCTAGGGCTAAATGGAATCCTCCTTCTTGGGACTTTGATGACAACGAGCAGTAGCAGTATGGAGGTCAGTCCTTTAACACTTCTGCTAGAGTGGAGGCATGAAAGCTGACGCAAACACAGGGCGTAAGAGGAGACTACCTCTACGGCCAACAGGTTGGCCTGTGGTTCTAAACCACAACACAGATGATGACACAGATGGAGGCTTGTGAGAACAGCTGAGAACAGCCAACAGGGTCCTGAACTGTTAGGAAGGAATAGAACTGGCTCATAGAAATGAGGGCTCTACAAACAGCTCCCTCGCCACATCACCAGCCCACAAAGAACAGAGTCACTGAATCCTCCACAAGACGATGCATAAGTAGCAGTTGCAAACTGGGCACCTGGATGTCTGGATGGTTAGGTTTCCTTTAAGAGGCTGGTCTTTGGCCAAGCATAATGGCTTTGTTATGGCAATTAGATTAGATTTGTTCTTTGTGCATCAATTAGCCAATAGGATGAATGCAGTGATTCCCCAAACCAAGTTTGTAATGTGGTTGGCCCCAGGGCAGAGCAGACAGGGGTGGCTTCAGGCCCCAGGGCAGTGCACAGACAGTGGTGTGGGGGGGACTTCAGGCCCCAGGACAGAGAAGATAGGGCGGGTGGGGCTTCAGGGCCCAGTGGTGTCAGTCTCACAAGCTTAGCTTGGAGGGATGATGGCTTCCTTCTGTTCCCCAGAGCAGGAACAACCAAAACTGACTACTGTTGAGCTTCAGTCTAGGGCTCTAGAGCCTCAAGAGAAAGACACAGTCCCAACCAGTGCTCTGAGGCAAACCATGTCTTTTATTATCACCATTTCCCCCAAACTTAATGGGATTAAGCCATAGAGAAACCAAGCTGCTTCCGCATGTTAGTTTTAGCAATGTCAGTGAAGACTTGGCAGAGGTAGCCTATTTTTAAGTCATGTTAGAAGGATGCTGTCCCTGGGTATATGTGGACCTTTGGGACACTCAGAAGCCCAGTAAGGTTGTTCCCTGTTAGGCTCACTGTGGCCTTCCTCTTTGTGGTCTTTCCTCACTCCTCCTTACTTTCCCTCCTTCCTCCCTCCCTCCATTCCTTCCATCCTGAAGGAACAAACTCTTAGAAACAGTCACATCTGGATTGACAGGGCTGTGGATCGACCAAGGCCAGGCACAATTTTAAGAATCGAGGCGTTTTCTCTGAAAGACACCAAAGCGACTCTTTTCACCAGAGAATTTAGAGTCTTCCTATAAAGCACCAGACATTCAGTGCTCTCTGATGGCAGCGGAGGTTAGCTGAGCAGTGCTGTCTGTGGATTGCAGATAAGGAACAGCATCCTACTTAGAAAGATTTCTACACCAGGATAAGAGACCCTGAAAACCTTTTCTGGTAATAATTTTAAACTGCAGTCGGTGTCTACATGCTGGAATGATATAAGTCATTCAGCTGGAAAGGTAAACTACATCAGTGTCCGTCACCATGTCCTGCTGAGGTATTTGAGTACCATTTCTGACAAGAGAACAGCATTCCCATCTCCTCTTTTATTTTATTATTTGAAACATTTTTTTATTTATGTGCATGAGTGTTTGCCTGGTGACCACAAAGGCCAGAAGAGGGCATCAGATCCATTGGAAGTAGAGTTAGAGAATGCTGTGAGCTGCCATGTGGGCTGGGACTCCATCTCTACCCTCTGAAGAGCAGTGATCTTAACCAGTCAGTCATTTCTTCAGCCCCTCTTACTCCCTCTCCATAAATGACATCTCATTCTTATACTACATTTCATGAATGTTTTTACTTAGGAAAAAATAAACTATCAGTTTTTCCTGTTCAAAATAGGGTCTGTCCACTTTGCATAATTTTCCCCATACAGGCCTGAGAACTTTGAAGATCTTAAGTACAGAATTATAAACCGACTCTTGCTTCCTACACAACAGCTTACATTTAAAAGGCCAGCATGATGCCTTTTTATCATTTAAAGGTGATAGACATTAGATAATCTATAGAACCAAGTGTGTGGAAATTAAAGCTATACACACATAAGCGGGACAAACTCTGCGATACAGTGCTTTCACTAAAGTTTTTTGTTTTGTTTTGTTTTGTTTTCTCTTCTCTCCCAAAATCGTATTTCTCTGTGGAGCCCTAGATGTCCTGCAATCCTCTCTGTAAATCAGGCTGGCCTCAGACTCTGAGATCTGCTTGCCTCTTCCCTCCGAGCCCTGGGATTAAGGTGTGAGCCAGTGCCAACTTGCCCCTACAGCTCTTTTTAAGAAATGTGTCTTTCAAGATGCCCTAAGACCACCATCACCCAAACAAGGTGAGAAACACTGGTTTATGCTGACTGAAATGTATTAGGACATAGAGAATTAACTGGAAAATTACTGAGTGCTGGTGGTCCCATCGAAAGAACAGAAACGCAAAGCACAACTTTGTAAACTAATTCACATACATGTTGCCCGAACAATTATTATACCAGGAAAACTGAAAAGTGATATATCAAACTGTACAGCACAGAAAAAAGATTCCAACAGAAGAACAGAAATGCAAAGCACTACTTTGTAAACTAAATCACATGTGTATCGCTCGCTCAATTAGGAATACAGGAAAACTGAAAAGTGTTATCTCGCACTATAAGGCACAGAAACAAGTTCCCATTGAAAGAACAGAAACGCAAAGCACAACTTTGTAAATTAAATCACATACGTGTCGCCTGTTCAATTATTATAACAGGAAAACTGAAAAGTGATATATCACACTGTACAGCTCAGGAACAAGTTTCAAATGAAAGAACAAAAAAGAAAAGCACTAATTTGTAAACTAAATCACATGTGTGTCGCTCGCTCAATTAGGAATACAGGAAAAATGAAAAGTGATATATCTCACTGTACAGCACGAGAAAATGTTTCCGACGAAAGAAGAGAAAAGCAAAGCACTACTTTTAAACAGAATCACCTCTGTGTCGCTCACTCAATTAGGGAATACAGGAAAACTGAGAAGTGTTATCTCGCACTGTATGGCACAGGAACAAGTTTCTATCGAAAGAACAGAAACGCAAATCACAACTTTGTAAACTAAATCACATACTTGTCGCCCGTTCAATTATTATAACAGGAAAACTGAAAAGTGATATAACGCACTGTACAAACAGGAACAAGTTTCAGATGAAAGAACAAAAAAGAAAAGCACTAATTTGTAAACTATATCACATGTTTGTCACTCGCTCCATTAGGAATACAAGGAAACTGAAAAGTGATATATGTCACTGTACAGCACAAGAACAAGTTTCCAACGAAAGAACGTAAATGAAAATCACTACTTTGTAAACTGAATCACATGTGTGTCACTCGCTCCATTAGGAATACAGGAAAACTGAAAAGTGATATATCGCACTGTACAGCACAGGAACAAGTTTCCAAAGAAAGAACAGAAAAGCAAAGCACTACTTTTAAATGGAATCACATGTGTGTCGCTCACTTATTTAGGAAAACAGGAAAACTGAAAAGTGTTATCTCGCACTGTATGGCACAGGAACAAGTTTCTATCGAAAGAACAGAAACGCAAATCACAACTTTGTAAACTAAATCACATACTTGTGGCCCGTTCAATTATTATAACAGGAAAACTGAAAAGTGATATAACGCACTGTACAAACAGGAACAAGTTTCAGATGAAAGAACAAAAAAGAAAAGCACTAATTTGTAAACTATATCACATGTTTGTCACTCGCTCCATTAGGAATACAGGAAAACTGAAAAGTAATATATCTCACTGTACAGCACAAGAACAAGTTTCCAACGAAAGAACGTGAATGAAAATCACTACTTTGTAAACTGAATCACATGTGTGTCACTCGCTCCATTAGGAATACAGGAAAACTGAAAAGTGATATATCGCACTGTACAGCACAGGAACAAGTTTCCAAAGAAAGAACAGAAAAGCAAAGCACTACTTTTAAATAGAATCACATGTGTGTCGCTCACTTATTTAGGAAAACAGGAAAACTGAAAAGTGTTATCTCGCACTGTATGGCACAGAAACAAGTTTCCATCGAAAGAACAGAAAGGCAAAGCACAACTTTGTAAACTTAATGACATACATGTCGCCCATTCAATTATTACAACAGGAAAACTGAAAAGTGATATATCACACTGTATAGCACAGGAACAAGTTTCAAATGAAAGAACAAAAAAGAAAAGCACTAATTTGTAAACTAAATCACATGTGTGTCGCTCGCTCAATTAGGAATACAGGAAAACTGAAAAGTGATATATCTCACTGTACAGCACAAGAAAATGTTTCCGACGAAAGAAGAGAAAAGCAAAGCACTACTTTTAAACAGAATCACCTCTGTGTCGCTCACTCAATTAGGAAATACAGGAAAACTGAGAAGTGTTATCTCGCACTGTACGGCACAGAAACAAGTTTCCATCGAAAGAACAGATACGCAAAGCACAACTTTGTAAACTAATTCACATATGTGTCGCCTATTCAATTATAATAACAGGAAAAGTGAAGAGGGATATAACCCTAACACTAACCCTAACCCTAACCCCCTAACACTAACCCTAACACTGACCCTAACCCTATCCCTTATCCAGGCCTAACCTAACCCTAACCCTAACCATAACCCTAACCCTAAACCTAACCCTAACTTGTTCCTAACAGGAACAAGTTTCCAACGAATGAACGTAAATGAAAAGCACTACTTTGTAAACTGAATCACATGTGTGTCACTCGCTCAATTAGGAATACAGGAAAACTGAAAAGTGATATATCGCACTGTACAGACACAAAATCAAGTTTCCAAAGAAAGAACAGAAAAGCAAACCACTACTTTTAAATGGAATCACATGTGTGACGCTCGCTCATTTAGGAATACAGGAAAACTGAAAAGTGTTCAAAGCACTGTACGGCACAGAAACAATTTTCCATCGAAAGAACAGAAAAGCAAAGCACAACTTTGTAAACTACATCACATACGTGTTGCCCGTATAATTATTGCAACAGGAAAACTGAAAAGTGATATATCACACTGTACAGCACAGAAACAAGTTTGCAACAGAAGAACAGAAACCCAAAGCACTACTTTGTAAACTAAATCACATGTGTGTCGCTCGCTCAATTAGGAATACAGGAAAACCGAAAAGTGTTATCTCGCACTGTATGGCACAGAAACAAGTTACCAAAGAAAGAACAGAAACGCAAAGCACAACTTTGTAAAGGAAATGATATACGTGTCACCTGTTCAATTATTATGACAGGAAAACTGAAAAGTGATATAACGCACTGTACAACACAGGGACAAGTTTCCAACGAAATGACAGAAAAGCAAAGCACAACTTTGAAAACTAATTCACATACATGTCACCTGTTAAATTATTATAACAGGAGACCTGAACAGTGATATAACGCACTGTATAGCACAGAAACTTGTTTCCAACGAAAGAACGAAAAAGCAAAGCACTACTCTGTAAACTAATGCACATACGTGTCGCCTGTTCAATTATTATAAGAGGAAAACTGAAAAGTGATATAACGGACTGTACAAAACAGGAACAAGTTTCAGATGAAAGAACAAAAAAGAAAAGCACTAATTTGTAAACTAAATCACATGTTTGTCGCTCGCTCCATTAGGAATACAGGAAAACTGAAAAGTGATATATCTCACTGTACAGCACAAGAACAAGTTTCCAACGAAAAAACGTAAATGAAAATCACTACTTTGTAAACTGAATCACAACTAATTCACATACGTGTCGCCTGTTCAATTATTATAACAGGAAAACTGAAAAGTGATATAACCCTAACCCTAACCCTAAACCTAACCCTAACCCCCTAACCCTAACCCTAACACAAACCGTAACCCCTAACCCTAACCCTCGCTCTGTACTGCACATAAACAACTTTCCATTGAAAGAACAGCAAAGCAAATCACAACTTTGTAAACTAAATCACATACGTGTCGCCCGTTCAATTATTACAACAGGAAAACTGAAAAGTGATATATAACACGTACAGCACAGAAACAAGTTTCCAAGAAGAACGAAACCCATAGCACTACTTTGTAAACTAAATCACATGTGTGTCGCTCGCTCAATTAGGAATACAGGAAAACCGAAAAGTGTTATCTCGCACTGTATGGCACAGAAACAAGTTTCCAAAGAAAGAACAGAAACGCAAAGCACAACTTTGTAAACTAAATGACATACGTGTTGCCTGTTCAATTATTATAACAGGAAAACTGAAAAGTGTTATAACCCTAACCCTAACCCTAACTGTAACCGCCTAAGAGTAACCCTAACCCTAACCCTAACCCTAACCCCTAACCCTAACCCTAACCCTATCCTTTACCCAGCCCTAACCTAACCCTAACCCTAACCCTAACCCTAACACTAACCCTGACCCTACCCTAACCCTAACTTTTTCCTAACAGGAAAAAGACTCCAACAAAAGAAGTTAAATGAAAAGCACTACTTTGTAAACTGAATCACAAGTGTGTCACTCGCTCAATTAGGAATACAGGAAAAGCGAAAAGTATTATCTCGCACTGTACGGCACAGAAACAGGTTTCCATCGAAAGAACACAAACGCAAAGGACAACTTTGTAAACTAAATCACATACGTGTCGCCCGTTCAATTATTACAACAGGAAAACTGAAAAGTGATATATCTCACTGTACAGCACAGAAACAAGTTTCCAACAGAAGAACAGAAACCCAAAGCACTACTTTGTAAACTAATTCACATATGTGTCGCCTGTTCAATTATTATAACAGGAAAACTGAAAAGTGATATAACCCTAACCCGAAACCTAACCCTAAGCCCCTAACACTAACACTAACCCTACGCCCCTAACCCTAACCCTAACCCTAACCCTAACCCCTAACACTAACCCTAACCGTAACCCCTAAACCTAACCCTAACCCTAACCCCTAACCCTAACCCTAACATTAACCCCTAACCCTAACCCTAACCCTAACCCTAACCGTAACCCTAACCATATCCCTTACCCAGCCCTAACCTAACCCTAACCCTAACCCTAACCCTAACCCTAAACCTAACCCTAAACCTAACCCTAACTTGTTCCTAACAGGAACAAGTTTCCAAGGAAAGAACCTAAATGAAAAGAACTACTTTGTAAACTAAATCACATGTGTGTCGCTCGCTCAATTAGGAATACAGGGAAACCGAAAAGTGTTATCTCGCACTGTATGGCACAGAAACAAATTTCCAAAGAAAGAACAGAAACGCAAAGCACAACTTTGTAAATTAAATGACATACGTGTCGCCTGTTCAGTTATTATAACAAGAAAACTGAAAAGTGATATAACGCACTGTACAGCACAGGAACAAATTTCCATCGAAAGAACAGAAAAGCAAAGCACAACTTTTTAAAGGAATTCACATACTTGTCGCCTGTTCAATTATTATAACAGGAAAACTGAAAAGTGATATATGACATTGTACAGCACAGGAACAAGTTTCCATCGAAAGAACAGAAAAGCAAAGCAAAATTTTTAAAGGAATTCACATACGTGTCGCCTGTTCAATTATTATAACAGGAAAACTGAAAAGTGATATAACACACTGTACAGCACAAGAACAAGTTTCCATCGAAAGAACAGAAAAGCAAAGCACAACTTTTTAAACGAATTCACATACATTTCGCCTGTTCAATTATTATAACAGGAAAACTGAAAAGTGATATATGACATTGTACAGCACAGGAACAAGTTTCAAATGAAAGAACAAAAAAGAAAATCACTAATTTGTAAACTAAATCACATGTGTGTCGCTCGCTCAATTAGGAATACAGGGAAACCGAAAAGTGTTATCTCGCACTGTATGGCACAGAAACAAATTTCCAAAGAAAGAACAGAAACGCAAAGCACAACTTTGTAAATTAAATGACATACGTGTCGCCTGTTCAATTATTATAACAAGAAAACTGAAAAGTGATATAACGCACTGTACAGCACAGGAACAAATTTCCATCGAAAGAACAGAAAAGCAAAGCACAACTTTTTAAAGGAATTCACATACTTGTCGCCTGTTCAATTATTATAACAGGAAAACTGAAAAGTGATATATGACATTGTACAGCACAGGAACAAGTTTCCATCGAAAGAACAGAAAAGCAAAGCAAAATTTTTAAAGGAATTCACATACGTGTCGCCTGTTCAATTATTATAACAGGAAAACTGAAAAGTGATATAACGCACTGTACAGCACAAGAACAAGTTTCCATCGAAAGAACAGAAAAGCAAAGCACAACTTTTTAAACGAATTCACATATGTTTCGCCTGTTCAATTATTATAACAGGAAAACTGAAAAGTGATATATGACATTGTACAGCACAGGAACAAGTTTCAAATGAAAGAACAAAAAAGAAAATCACTAATTTGTAAACTAAATCACATGTGTGTCGCTCGCTCAATTAGGAATACCAGAAAACTGAAAAGTGTTATCTCGCACTGTACGGCACAGAAACAAGTTTCCATTGAAAGAACAGATACACAAAGCAAAACTTTGTAAACTAATTGACATATGTGTCGCCTGTTCAATTATTATAACAGGAAAACTGAAAAGTGATATAACCCTAACCCTAACCCTAACCCTAAGCCCCTAACCCTAACCCTAACCCTAACCCTAACACTAAACCTAAGCCCCTAACCCTAACCCTAACCCTAACCCTAACCGCTAACACTAACCCTAACCCTAACCGTAACCCTAACCATATCCCTTACCCAGCCCTAACCTAACCCTAACCCTAACCCTAAACCTAAACCTAAACCTAACCCTAACTTGTTCCTAACAGGAACAAGTTTCCAAGGAAAGAACGTAAATGAAAAGAACTACTTTGTAAACTAAATCACATGTGTGTCGCTCGCTCAATTAGGAATACAGGGAAACCGAAAAGTGTTATCTCGCACTGTATGGCACAGAAACAAATTTCCAAAGAAAGAACAGAAACGCAAAGCACAACTTTGTAAATTAAATGACATACGTGTTGCCTGTTCAATTATTATAACAAGAAAACTGAAAAGTGATATAACGCACTGTACAACACAGGGACAAGTTTCCAACGTAATAAGAGAAAAGCAAAGCACAACTTTGAAAACTAATTCACATACATGTCACCTGTTAAATTATTATAACAGGAGACCTGAAAAGTGATATAACGCACTGTATAGCACAGGAACTTGTTTCCAACGAAAGAACGAAAAAGCAAAGCACTACTCTGTAAACTAATTCACATACGTGTCGCCTGTTCAATTATTATAACAGGAAAACTGAAAAGTGATATAACGCACTGTACAAAACAGGAACAAGTTTCAGATGAAAGAACAAAAAAGAAAAGCACTAATTTGTAAACTAAATCACATGTTTGTTGCTCGCTCCATTAGGAATACAGGAAAACTGAAAAGTGATATATCTCACTGTACAGCACAAGAACAAGTTTCCAACGAA
The DNA here is from genome assembly GCF_030254825.1 of Meriones unguiculatus. NCBI lineage: Eukaryota > Metazoa > Chordata > Mammalia > Rodentia > Muridae > Meriones > Meriones unguiculatus. The sequence goes on from NC_083350.1 coordinate 89,411,699, forward strand.
AAAACGTAAATGAAAATCACTACTTTGTAAACTGAATCACAACTAATTCACATACGTGTCGCCTGTTCAATTATTATAACAGGAAAACTGAAAAGTGATATAACCCTAACCCTAACCCTAACCCTAACCCCCTAACCCTAACCCTAACACAAACCCTAACCCCTAACCCTAACCCTCGCTCTGTACTGCACATAAACAACTTTCCATTGAAAGAACAGCAAAGCAAATCACAACTTTGTAAACTAAATCACATACGTGTCGCCCGTTCAATTATTACAACAGGAAAACTGAAAAGGGATATATAACACGTACAGCACAGAAACAAGTTTCCAAGAAGAACGAAACACATAGCACTACATTGTAAACTAAATCACATGTGTGTCGCTCGCTCAATTAGCAATACAGGAAAACCCAAAAGTGTTATCTCGCACTGTATGGCACAGAAACAAGTTTCCAAAGAAAGAACAGAAACGCAAAGCACAACTTTGTAAACTAACTGACATACGTGTTGTCTGTTCAATTATTATAACAGGAAAACTGAAAAGTCTTATAACCCTAACCCTAACCCTAACTGTAACCCCCTAAGAGTAACCCCTAACCCAAACCCTAACCCTATCCTTTACCCAGCCCTAACCTAACCCTAACCCTAACCCTAACCATAACCCTAACCCTAACCCTAACCCTAACTTGTTCCTAACAGGAAAAAGATTCCAACGAAAGAAGTTAAATGAAAAGCACTACTTTGTAAACTGAATCACAAGTGTGTCACTCGCTCAATTAGGAATACAGGAAAACCGAAAAGTGTTATCTCGCACTGTACGGCACAGAAACAGGTTTCCATCGAAAGAACAGGAACGCAAAGGACAACTTTGTAAACTAAAGCACATACGTGTCGCCCGTTCAATTATTACAACAGGAAAACTGAAAAGTGATATATCACACTGTACAGCACAGAAACAAGTTTCCAACAGAAGAACAGAAACCCAAAGCACTACTTTGTAAATTAAATCACTTGTGTGTCGCTAACTCAATTAGGAATACGGGAAAACTCAAAAGTGTTATCACGCACTGTACGGCACAGAAACAAGTTTCCATTGAAAGAACAGAAACTCAAAGCACAACTTTGTAAACTAATTCACATATGTGTCGCCTGTTCAATTATTATAACAGGAAAACTGAAAAGTGATATAACCCTAACTCTAACCATAACCCTAAGCCCCTAACCCTAACCCTAACCCTAACCCTAAACCCCTAACCCTAACCCTAACCCTAACCCTAACCCTAACCCTAACCCCTAACCCTAACCCTAACCCTAACCTTAAACCCTAACCCTAACCCTAACCGTAACCCTAACCATATCCCTTACCCAGCCCTAACCTAACTCTAACCCTAACCCTAAACCTAACCCTAACTTGTTCCTAACAGGAACAAGTTTCCATGGAAAGAACGTAAATGAAAAGCACTACTTTGTAAAGTAAATCACATGTGTGTCGCTCGCTCAATTAGGAATACAGGGAAACCGAAAAGTGTTATCTCGCACTGTATGGCACAGAAACAAGTTTCTATTGAAAGAACGAATACACAAAGCAAAACTTTGTAAACTAATTCACATATGTGTCGCCTGTTCAATTATTATGACAGGAAAACTGAAAAGTGATATAACCCTAACCCTAACCCTAAGCCCCTAACCCTAACCCTAACCCTAACCCTAAACCTAACCCTAAGCCACTAACCCTAACCCTAACCCTAACCCTAACCCCTAACCCTAACCCTAACCCTAACCCCTAACCCTAACCCTAACCCTAACCGTAACCCTAACCATATCCCTTACCCAGCCCTAACCTAACCCTAAAACTAACCCTAAACCTAACCCTAAACCTAACCCTAACTTGTTCCTAACAGGAACAAGTTTCCAAGGAAAGAACGTGAATGAAAAGAACTACTTTGTAAAGTAAATCACATGTGTGTCGCTCGCTCAATTAGGAATTCAGGGAAACCGAAAAGTGTTATCTCGCACTGTATGGCACAGAAACAAATTTCCAAAGAAAGAACAGAAACGCAAAGCACAACTTTGTAAATTAAATGACATACGTGTCGCCTGTTCAATTATTATAACAAGAAAACTGAAAAGTGATATAACGCACTGTTCAGCACAGGAACAAATTTCCATCGAAAGAAGAGAAAAGCAAAGCACAACTTTTTAAAGGAATTCACATACTTGTCGCCTGTTCAATTATTATAACAGGAAAACTGAAAAGTGATATATGACATTGTACAGCACAGGAACAAGTTTCCATCGAAAGAACAGAAAAGCAAAGCAAAATTTTTAAAGGAATTCACATACGTGTCGCCTGTTCAATTATTATAACAGGAAAACTGAAAAGTGATATAACGCACTGTACAGCACAAGAACAAGTTTCCATCGAAAGAACAGAAAAGCAAAGCACAACTTTTTAAACGAATTCACATACGTTTCGCCTGTTCAATTATTATAACAGGAAAACTGAAAAGTGATATATGACATTATACAGCACAGAAACAAGTTTCAAATGAAAGAACAAAAAAGAAAATCACTAATTTGTAAACTAAATCACATGTGTGTCGCTCGCTCAATTAGGAATACAGGAAAACTGAAAAGTGTTATCTCGCACTGTAAGGCACAGAAACAAGTTTCCATTGAAAGAACATATATACAAAGCAAAACTTTGTAAACTAATTCACATATGTGTCGCCTGTTCAATTATTATAACAGGAAAACTGAAAAGTGATATAACCCTAACCCTAACCCTAAGCCCCTAACCCTAACCCTAACCCTAACCCTAAACCTAACCCTAAGCCCCTAACCCTAACCCTAACCCTAACCCCTAACCCTAACACTTACCCTAACCCCTAACCCTAACCCTAACCCTAACCGTAACCCTAACCATATCCCTTACCCAGCCCTAAACTAACCCTAAAACTAACCCTAAACCTAACCCTAACTTGTTCCTAACAGGAACAAGTTTCCAAGGAAAGAACGTGAATGAAAAGAACTACTTTGTAAAGTAAATCACATGTGTGTCGCTCGCTCAATTAGGAATTCAGGGAAACCGAAAAGTGTTATCTCGCACTGTATGGAACAGAAACAAATTTCCAAAGAAAGAACAGAAACACAAAGCACAACTTTGTAAATTAAATGACATACGTGTCGCCTGTTCAATTATTATAACAAGAAAACTGAAAAGTGATATAACGCACTGTACAGCAAAGGAACAAATTTCCATCGAATGAAGAGAAAAGCAAAGCACAACTTTTTAAAGGAATTCACATACTTGTCGCCTGTTCAATTATTATAACAGGAAAACTGAAAAGTGATATATGACATTGTACAGCACAGGAACAAGTTTCCATCGAAAGAACAGAAAAGCAAAGCAAAATTTTTAAAGGAATTCACATACGTGTCGCCTGTTCAATTATTATAACAGGAAAACTGAAAAGTGATATAACGCACTATACAGCACAAGAACAAGTTTCCATCGAAAGAACAGAAAAGCAAAGCACAACTTTTTAAACGAATTCACATACGTTTCGCCTGTTCAATTATTATAACAGGAAAACTGAAAAGTGATATATGACATTGTACAGCACAGAAACAAGTTTCAAATGAAAGAACAAAAAAGAAAATCACTAATTTGTAAACTAAATCACATGTGTGTCGCTCGCTCAATTAGGAATACAGGAAAACTGAAAAGTGTTATCTCGCACTGTAAGGCACAGAAACAAGTTTCCATTGAAAGAACATATATACAAAGCAAAACTTTGGAAACTAATTCACATATGTGTCGCCTGTTCAATTATTATAACAGGAAAACTGAAAAGTGATATAACCCTAACCCTAACCCTAACCCTAAGCCCCTAACACTAACCCTAACCCTAACACTAACCCTGAGCCCCTAACCCTAACCCTAACCCTAACCCTAACCCCTAACCCTAACCCTAACCCTAACCCCTAACCCTAACCCTAACCCTAACCCCAACCCTAACCCTAACCGTAACCATATACCTTACCCAGCCCTAACCTAACCCTAACCCTAACCCTAAACCTAACCCTAAACCTAACCCTAACTTGTTCCTAACAGGAACAAGTTTCCAAGGAAAGAACGTAAATGAAAAGAACTACTTTGTAAACTAAATCACATGTGTGTCACTCACTCAATTAAGAATACGGGAAAACTGAAAAGTGTTATCTCGCACTGTAAGGCACAGAAACAAATTTCCATTGAAAGAACAGAAACTCAAAGCACAACTTTGTAAACTAATTCACATATGTGTCGCCTGTTCAATTATTATAACAGGAAAACTGAAAAGTGATATAACCCTAACCCTAACCCTAACCCTAAGCCCCTAACCCTAACCCTAACCCTAACACTAACCCTAAGCTCCTAAACCTAACCCTAACCCTAACCCTAACCCTAACCCTAACCCCTAACCCTAACCCTAACCCCTAACCCTAACCCTAACCCTAACCGTAACCCTAACCATATCCCTTACCCAGCCCTAACCTAACTCTAACCCTAACCCTAAACCTAACCCTAAACCTAACCCTAACTTGTTCCTAACAGGAACAAGTTTCCATGGAAAGAACGTAAATGAAAAGAACTACTTTGTAAAGTAAATCACATGTGTGTCGCTCGCTCAATTAGGAATACAGGGAAACAGAAAAGTGTTATCTCACACTGTATGGCACAGAAACAAATTTCCAAAGAAAGAACAGAAACGCAAAGCACAACTTTGTAAATTAAATGACATACGTGTCGCCTGTTCAATTATTATAACAAGAAAACTGAAAAGTGATATAACGCACTGTAGAGCACAGGAACAAATTTCCATCGAAAGAACAGAAAAGCAAAGCACAACTTTTTAAAGAATTCACATACTGGTCGCCTGTTCAATTATTATAACAGGAAAACTGCAAAGTGATATATGACATTGTACATCACAGGAACAAGTTTCCATCGAAAGAACAGAAAAGCAAAGCAAAATTTTTAAAGGAATTCACATACGTGTCGCCTGTTCAATTATTATAACAGGAAACCTGAAAAGTGATATAACGCACTGTACAGCACAAGAACAAGTTTCCATCAAAGAACAGAAAAGCAAAGCACAACTTTTTAAACGAATTCACATACGTTTCGCCTGTTCAATTATTATAACAGGAAAACTGAAAAGTGATATAACGCACTGTACAGCAAAGGAACAAATTTCCATCGAAAGAAGAGAAAAGCAAAGCACAAATTTTTAAAGGAATTCACATACTTGTCGCCTGTTCAATTATTATAACAGGAAAACTGAAAAGTGATATATGACATTGTACAGCACAGGAACAAGTTTCCATCGAAAGAACAGAAAAGCAAAGCAAAATTTTTAAAGGAATTCACATACGTGTCGCCTGTTCAATTATTATAACAGGAAAACTGAAAAGTGATATAACGCACTGTACAGCACAAGAACAAGTTTCCATCGAAAGAACAGAAAAGCAAAGCACAACTTTTTAAACGAATTCACATACGTTTCGCCTGTTCAATTATTATAACAGGAAAACTGAAAAGTGATATATGACATTTTACAGCACAGGAACAAGTTTCAAATGAAAGAATAAAAAAGAAAATCACGAATTTGTAAACTAAATCACATGTGTGTCGCTCGCTCAATTAGGAATACAGGAAAACTGAAAAGTGTTATCTCGCACTGTACGGGACAGAAACAAGTTTCCATTGAAAGAACAGATACACAAAGCAAAACTTTGTAAACTAATTCACATATGTGTCGCCTGTTCAATTATTATAACAGGAAAACTGAAAAGTGATATAACCCTAACCCTAACCCTAACCCTAAGCCCCTAACCCTAACCCTAAACCTAACCCTAACCCATAACCCTAACCCCTAACCCTAACCCTAACCCTAACCGTAACCCTAACCATATCCCTTACCCAGCCCTAACCTAACCCTAACCCTAACCCTAAACCTAACCCTAAACCTAACCTTAACTTGTTCCTAACAGGAACAAGTTTAAAAGGAAAGAACGTAAATGAAAAGAACTACTTTGTAAACTAAATCACATGTGTGTCACTCACTCAATTAAGAATACGGGAAAACTGAAAAGTGTTATCTCGCACTGTACGGCACAGAAACAAGTTTCCATTGAAAGAACAGAAACTCAAAGCACAATTTGTAAACTAATTCACATATGTGTCGCCTGTTCAATTATTATAACAGGAAAACTGAAGAGTGATATAACCCTAACCCTAACCCTAACTCTAAGCCCCTAACCCTAACCCTAACCCTAACACTAACCCTAAGCCCCTAAACCTAACCCTAACCCTAACCCTAACCCTAACCCTAAACCTAACCCCTAACCCTAACCCTAACCCCTAACCCTAACCCTAACCCTAACCGTAACCCTAACCATATCCCTTACCCAGCCCTAACCTAACCCTAACCCTAACCCTAACACTAAACCTAACCCTAAACCTAACCCTAACTTGTTCAGGAACAAGTTTCCAAGGAAAGAACGTAAATGAAAAGAACTACTTTGTAAAGTAAATCACATGTGTGTCGCTCGCTCAATTAGGAATACAGGGAAACAGAAAAGTGTTATCTCGCACTGTATGGCACAGAAACAAATTTCCAAAGAAAGAACAGAAACGCAAAGCACAACTTTGTAAATTAAATGACATACGTGTCGCCTGTTCAATTATTATAACAAGAAAACTGAAAAGTGATATAACGCACTGTACAGCACAGGAACAAATTTCCATCGAAAGAAGAGAAAAGCAAAGCACAACTTTTTAAAGGAATTCACATACTTGTCGCCTGTTCAATTATTATAACAGGAAAACTGAAAAGTGATATATGACATTGTACAGCACAGGAACAAGTTTCCATCGAAAGAACAGAAAAGCAAAGCAAAATTTTTAAAGGAATTCACATACGTGTCGACTGTTCAATTATTATAACAGGAAAACTGAAAAGTGATATAACGCACTGTACAGCACAAGAACAAGTTTCCATCGAAAGAACAGAAAAGCAAAGCACAACTTTTTAAACGAATTCACATACGTTTCGCCAGTTCAATTATTATAACAGGAAAACTGAAAAGGGATATATGACATTGTACAGCACAGGAACAAGTTTCAAAAGAAAGAACAAAAAAGAAAATCACTAATTTGTAAACTAAATCACATGTGTGTCGCTCGCTCAATTAGGAATACAGGTAAACTGAAAAGAGTTATCTCGCACTGTACGGCACAGAAACAAGTTTCCATTGAAAGAACAGATACACAAAGCAAACTTTGTAAACTAATTCACATATGTGTCGCCTGTTTAATTATTATTAAAGGAAAACTGAAAAGTGATATAACCCTAACCCTAACCCTTACCCTAAGCCCCTAACCCTAACCCTAACCCTAACACTAACCCTAAGCCCCTAACCCTAACCCTAACCCTAACCCTAACCCCTAACCCTAACCCTAACCCTAATCCCTAACCCTAACCCTAACCCTAACCGTAACCCTAACCATATCCCTTACCAAGCCCTAACCTAACCCTAACCCTAACCCTAACCCTAAACCTAACCCTAAACCTAACCCTAACTTGTTCCTAACAGGAACAAGTTTAAAAGGAAAGAACGTAAATGAAAAGAACTACTTTGTAAACTAAATCACATGTGTGTCACTCACTCAATTAAGAATACGGGAAAACTGAAAAGTGTTATCTCGCACTGTACGGCACAGAAACAAGTTTCCATTGAAAGAACAGAAACTCAAAGCACAACTTTATAAACTAATTCACATATGTGTCGCCTGTTCAATTATTATAACAGGAAAACTGAAAAGTGATATAACCCTAACACTAACCCTAACCCTAAGCCCCTAACCCTAACCCTAACCCTAACACTAACCCTAAGCCCCTAAACCTAACCCTAACCCTAACCCTAACCCTAACCCTAACCCCTAACCCTAACCCTAACCCTAACCGTAACCCTAACCATATCCCTTACCCAGCCGTAACCTAACTCTAACCCTAACCCTAAACCTAACCCTAAACCTAACCCTAACTTGTTCCTAACAGGAACAAGTTTCCATGGAAAGAACGTAAATGAAAAGAACTACTTTGTAAAGTAAATCACATGTGTGTCGCTCGCTCAATTAGGAATACAGGGAAACCGAAAAGTGTTATCTCGCACTGTATGGCACAGAAACAAATTTCCAAAGAAAGAACAGAAACGCAAAGCACAACTTTGTAAATTAAATGACATACGTGTCGCCTGTTCAATTATTATAACAAGAAAACTGAAAAGTGATATAACGCACTGTTCAGCACAGGAACAAATTTCCATCGAAAGAACAGAAAAGCAAAGCACAACTTTTTAAAGGAATTCACATACTTGTCGCCTGTTCAATTATTATAACAGGAAAACTGCAAAGTGATATATGACATTGTACAGCACAGGAACAAGTTTCCATCGAAAGAACAGAAAAGCAAAGCAAAATTTTTAAAGGAATTCACATACGTGTCGCCTGTTCAATTATTATAACAGGAAAACTGAAAATTGATATAACGCACTGTACAGCACAAGAACAAGTTTCCATCGAAAGAACAGAAAAGCAAAGCACAACTTTTTAAACGAATTCACATACATTTCGCCTGTTCAATTATTGTAACAGGAAAACTGAAAAGTGATATATGACATTGTACAGCAAAGGAACAAGTTTCAAATGAAAGAACAAAAAAGAAAATCACTAATTTGTAAACTAAATCACATGTGTGTCGCTCGCTCAATTAGGAATACAGGGAAACCGAAAAGTGTTATCTCGCACTCTATGGCACAGAAACAAATTTCCAAAGAAAGAACAGAAACGCAAAGCACAACTTTGTAAATTAAATGACATACGTGTCGCCTGTTCAATTATTATAACAAGAAAACTGAAAAGTGATATAACGCACTGTTCAGCACAGGAACAAATTTCCATCGAAAGAAGAGAAAAGCAAAGCACAACTTTTTAAAGGAATTCACATAATTGTCGCCTGTTCAATTATTATAACAGGAAAACTGAAAAGTGATATATGACATTGTACAGCACAGGAACAAGTTTCCATCGAAAGAACAGAAAAGCAAAGCAAAATTTTTAAAGAATTCACATACGTGTCGCCTGTTCAATTATTATAACAGGAAAACTGAAAAGTGATATAACACACTGTACAGCACAAGAACAAGTTTCCATCGAAAGAACAGAAAAGCAAAGCACAACTTTTTAAACGAATTCACATACGTTTCGCCTGTTCAATTATTATAACAGGAAAACTGAAAAGGGATATATGACATTGTACAGCACAGGAACAAGTTTCAAATGAAAGAACATAAAAGAAAATCACTAATTTGTAAACTAAATCACATGTGTGTCGCTCGCTCAATTAGGAATACAGGTAAACTGAAAAGAGTTATCTCGCACTGTACGGCACAGAAACAAGTTTCCATTGAAAGAACAGATACACAAAGCAAAACTTTGTAAACTAATTCACATATGTGTCGCCTGTTCAATTATTATAACAGGAAAACTAAAAAGTGATATAACCCTAACCCTAACCCTAAGCCCCTAACCCTAACCCTAACCCTAACCCTAACCCTAACTCTAACCCTAAGCCCCTAACCCTAACCCTAACCCTAACCCTAACCCCTAACACTAACCCTAACCCTAACCCATAATCCTAACCCCTAACCCTAACCCTAACCCTAAACGTAACCCTAACCATATCCCTTGCCCAGCCCTAACCTAACCCTAACCCTAACCCTAAACCTAACCCTAACTTGTTCCTAACAGGAACAAGTTTCCAAAGAAAGAACGTAAATGAAAAGAACTACTTTGTAAACTAAATCACATGTGTGTCGCTCGCTCAATTAGGAATACAGGGAAACCGAAAAGTGTTATCTCGCACTGTATGGCACAGACAAATTTCCAAAGAAAGAAAATAAACTCAAAGCACAACTTTGTAAACTAATTCCCATATGTGTCGCCTGTTCAATTATTATAACAGGAAAACTGAAAAGTGATATAACCCTAACCCTAACCCTAACCCTAAGCCCCTAACCCTAACCCTAACCCTAACACTAACCCTAAGCCCCTAACCCTAACCATAACCCTAACCCTAACCCTAACCCCTAACCCTAACCTTAACCCTAACCCCTAACCCTAACCCTAACCCTAACCGTAACCCTAACCATATCCCTTACCCAGCCCTAACCTAACCCTAACCCTAACCCTAAACCTAACCCTAAACCTAACCTTAACTTGTTCCTAACAGGAACAAGTTTAAAAGGAAAGAACGTAAATGAAAAGAACTACTTTGTAAACTAAATCACATGTGTGTCGCTCGCTCAATTAGGAATACAAGAAAACCGAAAAGTGTTATCTCGCACTGTGTGGCACAGAAACAAATTTCCAAAGAAAGAACAGAAACTCAAAGCACAACTTTGTAAATTAATTCCCATATGTGTTGCCTGTTCAATTATTATAACAGGAAAACTGAAAAGTGATATAACCCTAACCCTAACCCTAACCCTAAGCCCCTAACCCTAAGCCCCTAACCCTAACCCTAACCATAACCCTAAACCTAAGCCCCTAACCCTAACCATAACCCTAACCCTAACCCTAACCCTAACCCCTAACCCTAACCCTAACCCTAACCCCTAACCCTAACCCTAACCCTAACCGTAACCCTAACCATATCCCTTGCCCAGCCCTAACCTAACCCTAACCCTAACCCTAAACCTAACCCTAACTTGTTCCTAACAGGAACAAGTTTCCAAGGAAAGAACTTAAATGAAAAGAACTACTTTGTAAACTAAATCACATGTGTGTTGCTCGCTCAATTAGGAATACAGGGAAACCGAAAAGTGTTATCTCGCACTGTATGGCGCAGAAACAAATTTCCAAAGAAAGAACAGAAACTCAAAGCACAACTTTGTAAACTAATTCACATATGTGTCGCCTGTTCAATTATTATAAAAGGAAAACTGAAAAGTGATATAACCCTATCCCTAACCCTAACCCTAAGCCCCTAACCCTAACCATAACCCTAACACTAACCTTAAGCCCCTAACCCTAACCCTAACCCTAACCCTAACCCTAACCCTAACACTAACCCTAAACCTAACCCCTAACCCTAACCCTAACCCTAACTACTAACCCTAACCCTAACCCTAACCGTAACCCTAACCATATCCCTTAACCAGCCCTAACCTAACCCTAACCCTAACCCTAAACTTAACCCTAAACCTAACCCTAACTTGTTCCTAACAGGAACAAGTTTCCAAGGAAAGAACGTAAATGAAAAGAACTACTTTGTAAACTAAATCACATGTGTGTCGCTCGCTCAATTAGGAATACAGGGAAACCGAAAAGTGTTATCTCGCACTGTATGGCACAGAAACAAATTTCCAAAGAAAGAACAGAAACGCAAAGCACAACTTTGTAAATTAAATGACATACGTGTCGCCTGTTCAATTATTATAACAAGAAAACTGAAAAGTGATATAACGCACTTTACAGCACAGGAACAAATTTCCATCGAAGGAACAGAAAAGCAAGGCACAATTTTTAAAGGAATTCACATACTTGTCGCCTGTTCAATTATTATAACAGGAAAACTGAAAAGTGATATATGACATTGTACAGCACAGGAACAAGTTTCCATCGAAAGAACATAAAAGCAATGCAAAAATTTAAAGGAATTCACATACGTGTCGCCTGTTCATTTATTATAACAGGAAAACTGAAAAGTGATATAACGCACTGTACAGCACAAGAACAAGTTTCCATCGAAAGAACAGAAAAGCAAAGCACAACTTTTTAAACGAATTCACATACATTTCGCCTGTTCAATTATTATAACAGGAAAACTGAAAAGTGATATATGACATTGTGCAGCACAGGAACAAGTTTCAAATGAAAGAACAAAAAAGAAAATCACTAATTTGTAAACTAAATCACATGTGTGTCGCTCGCTCAATTAGGAATACAGGAAAACTGAAAAGTGTTATCTCGCACTGTATGGCACAGAAACAAGTTTCCATTGAAGGAACAGATACACAAAGCAAAACTTTGTAAACTAATACACATATGTGTCGTCTGTTCAATTATTATAACAGGAAAACTGAAAAGTGATATAACCCTAACCCTAACCCTGACCCTAAGCCCCTAGCCCTAACCCTAACCCTAACCCTAACCCTAACCCCTATCCCTAACCCTAACCCTAACCACTAACCCTAACCCTAACCCTAACCGTAACCCTAACCATATCCCTTACCCAGCCCTAACCTAACCCTAACCCTAAACCTAACCCTAAACCTAACCCTAAACCTAACCCTAACTTGTTCCTAACAGGAACCCCTAACCATAACCCTAACCCTAACCCCAAACCCTAACCCTAACCCTAACCGTAACCTTAACCATATCCCTTAACCAGCCCTAACCTAACCCTAACCCTAACCCTAAACCTAACCCTAAACCTAACCCTAACTTGTTCCTAACAGGAACAAGTTTCCAAGGAAAGAACGTAAATGAAAAGAACTACTTTGTAAACTAAATCACATGTGTGTCGCTCGCTCAATTAGGAATACAGGGAAACCGAAAAGTGTTATCTCGCACTGTATGGCACAGAAACAAATTTCCAAAGAAAGAACAGAAACGCAAAGCACAACTTTGTTAATTAAATGACATACGTGTTGCCTGTTCAATTATTATAACAAGAAAACTGAAAAGTGATATAACGCACTGTACAGCAAAGGAACAAATTTCCATCGAAAGAAGAGAAAAGCAAAGCACAAATTTTTAAAGGAATTCACATACTTGTCGCCTGTTCAATTATTATAACAGGAAAACTGAAAAGTGATATATGACATTGTACAGCACAGGAACAAGTTTCCATCGAAAGAACAGAAAAGCAAAGCAAAATTTTTAAAGGAATTCACATACGTGTCGCCTGTTCAATTATTATAACAGGAAAACTGAAAAGTGATATAACGCACTGTACAGCACAAGAACAAGTTTCCATCGAAAGAACAGAAAAGCAAAGCACAACTTTTTAAACGAATTCACATACGTTTCGCCTGTTCAATTATTATAACAGGAAAACTGAAAAGTGATATATGACATTTTACAGCACAGGAACAAGTTTCAAATGAAAGAATAAAAAAGAAAATCACGAATTTGTAAACTAAATCACATGTGTGTCGCTCGCTCAATTAGGAATACAGGAAAACTGAAAAGTGTTATCTCGCACTGTACGGGACAGAAACAAGTTTCCATTGAAAGAACAGATACACAAAGCAAAACTTTGTAAACTAATTCACATATGTGTCGCCTGTTCAATTATTATAACAGGAAAACTGAAAAGTGATATAACCCTAACCCTAACCCTAACCCTAAGCCCCTAACCCTAACCCTAACCCTAACCCTAACCCTAACCCTAACCCATAACCCTAACCCCTAACCCTAACCCTAACCCTAACCGTAACCCTAACCATATCCCTTACCCAGCCCTAACCTAACACTAACCCTAACCCTAAACCTAACCCTAAACCTAACTCTAACTTGTTCCTAACAGGAACAAGTTTCCAAGGAAAGAACGTAAATGAAAAGAACTACTTTGTAAACTAAATCACATGTGTGTCGCTCACTCAATTAGGAATACAGGGAAACCGAAAAGTGTTATCTCGCACTGTATGGCACAGAAACAAATTTCCAAAGAAAGAACATAAACTCAAAGCACAACTTTGTAAACTAATTCACATATGTGTCGCCTGTTTAATTATTATAAAAGGAAAACTGAAAAGTGATATAACCCTAACCCTAACCCTTACCCTAAGCCCCTAACCCTAACCCTAACCCTAACACTAACCCTAAGCCCCTAACCCTAACCCTAACCCTAACCCCTAACCCTAACCCTAACCCCTAACCCTAACTCTAACCCTAACCGTAACCCTAACCATATCCCTTACCCAGCCCTAACCTAACCCTAACCCTAACCCTAAACCTAACCCTAAACCTAACCTTAACTTGTTCCTAACAGGAACAAGTTTAAAAGGAAAGAACGTAAATGAAAAGAACTACTTTGTAAACTAAATCACATGTGTGTCACTCACTCAATTAAGAATACGGCAAAACTGAAAAGTGTTATCTCGCACTGTACGGCACAGAAACAAGTTTCCATTGAAAGAACAGAAACTCAAACCACAATTTGTAAACTAATTCACATATGTGTCGCCTGTTCAATTATTATAACAGGAAAACTGAAGAGTGATATAACCCTAACCCTAACCCTAACTCTAAGCCCCTAACCCTAACCCTAACCCTAACACTAACCCTAAGCCCCTAAACCTAACCCTAACCCTAACCCTAACCCTAAACCTAACCCCTAACCCTAACCCTAACCCCTAACCCTAACCCTAACCCTAACCGTAACCCTAACCATATCCCTTACCCAGCCCTAACCTAACCCTAACCCTAACCCTAACACTAAACCTAACCCTAAACCTAACCCTAACTTGTTCAGGAACAAGTTTCCAAGGAAAGAACGTAAATGAAAAGAACTACTTTGTAAAGTAAATCACATGTGTGTCGCTCGCTCAATTAGGAATACAGGGAAACAGAAAAGTGTTATCTCGCACTGTATGGCACAGAAACAAATTTCCAAAGAAAGAACAGAAACGCAAAGCACAACTTTGTAAATTAAATGACATACGTGTCGCCTGTTCAATTATTATAACAAGAAAACTGAAAAGTGATATAACGCACTGTACAGCACAGGAACAAATTTCCATTGAAAGAAGAGAAAAGCAAAGCACAACTTTTTAAAGGAATTCACATACTTGTCGCCTGTTCAATTATTATAACAGGAAAACTGAAAAGTGATATATGACATTGTACAGCACAGGAACAAGTTTCCATCGAAAGAACAGAAAAGCAAAGCAAAATTTTTAAAGGAATTCACATACGTGTCGACTGTTCAATTATTATAACAGGAAAACTGAAAAGTGATATAACGCACTGTACAGCACAAGAACAAGTTTCCATCAAAGAACAGAAAAGCAAAGCACAACTTTTTAAACGAATTCACATACGTTTCGCCTGTTCAATTATTATAACAGGAAAACTGAAAAGGGATATGACATTGTACAGCACAGGAACAAGTTTCAAAAGAAAGAACAAAAAAGAAAATCACTAATTTGTAAACTAAATCACATGTGTGTCGCTCGCTCAATTAGGAATACAGGTAAACTGAAAAGAGTTATCTCGCACTGTACGGCACAGAAACAAGTTTCCATTGAAAGAACAGATACACAAAGCAAACTTTGTAAACTAATTCACATATGTGTCGCCTGTTTAATTATTATTAAAGGAAAACTGAAAAGTGATATAACCCTAACCCTAACCCTAACCCTAAGCCCCTAACCCTAACCCTAACCCTAACCCTAACCCTAACCCTAACCCATAACCCTAACCCCTAACCCTAACCCTAACCCTAACCGTAACCCTAACCATATCCCTTACCCAGCCCTAACCTAACACTAACCCTAACCCTAAACCTAACCCTAAACCTAACTCTAACTTGTTCCTAACAGGAACAAGTTTCCAAGGAAAGAACGTAAATGAAAAGAACTACTTTGTAAACTAAATCACATGTGTGTCGCTCACTCAATTAGGAATACAGGGAAACCGAAAAGTGTTATCTCGCACTGTATGGCACAGAAACAAATTTCCAAAGAAAGAACATAAACTCAAAGCACAACTTTGTAAACTAATTCACATATGTGTCGCCTGTTTAATTATTATAAAAGGAAAACTGAAAAGTGATATAACC
The DNA here is from genome assembly GCF_030254825.1 of Meriones unguiculatus. NCBI lineage: Eukaryota > Metazoa > Chordata > Mammalia > Rodentia > Muridae > Meriones > Meriones unguiculatus. Next base: position 89,427,599 of record NC_083350.1, read on the forward strand.
CTAACCCTAACCCTTACCCTAAGCCCCTAACCCTAACCCTAACCCTAACACTAACCCTAAGCCCCTAACCCTAACCCTAACCCTAACCCCTAACCCTAACCCTAACCCCTAACCCTAACTCTAACCCTAACCGTAACCCTAACCATATCCCTTACCCAGCCCTAACCTAACCCTAACCCTAACCCTAAACCTAACCCTAAACCTAACCTTAACTTGTTCCTAACAGGAACAAGTTTAAAAGGAAAGAACGTAAATGAAAAGAACTACTTTGTAAACTAAATCACATGTGTGTCACTCACTCAATTAAGAATACGGCAAAACTGAAAAGTGTTATCTCGCACTGTACGGCACAGAAACAAGTTTCCATTGAAAGAACAGAAACTCAAACCACAATTTGTAAACTAATTCACATATGTGTCGCCTGTTCAATTATTATAACAGGAAAACTGAAGAGTGATATAACCCTAACCCTAACCCTAACTCTAAGCCCCTAACCCTAACCCTAACCCTAACACTAACCCTAAGCCCCTAAACCTAACCCTAACCCTAACCCTAACCCTAAACCTAACCCCTAACCCTAACCCTAACCCCTAACCCTAACCCTAACCCTAACCGTAACCCTAACCATATCCCTTACCCAGCCCTAACCTAACCCTAACCCTAACCCTAACACTAAACCTAACCCTAAACCTAACCCTAACTTGTTCAGGAACAAGTTTCCAAGGAAAGAACGTAAATGAAAAGAACTACTTTGTAAAGTAAATCACATGTGTGTCGCTCGCTCAATTAGGAATACAGGGAAACAGAAAAGTGTTATCTCGCACTGTATGGCACAGAAACAAATTTCCAAAGAAAGAACAGAAACGCAAAGCACAACTTTGTAAATTAAATGACATACGTGTCGCCTGTTCAATTATTATAACAAGAAAACTGAAAAGTGATATAACGCACTGTACAGCACAGGAACAAATTTCCATTGAAAGAAGAGAAAAGCAAAGCACAACTTTTTAAAGGAATTCACATACTTGTCGCCTGTTCAATTATTATAACAGGAAAACTGAAAAGTGATATATGACATTGTACAGCACAGGAACAAGTTTCCATCGAAAGAACAGAAAAGCAAAGCAAAATTTTTAAAGGAATTCACATACGTGTCGACTGTTCAATTATTATAACAGGAAAACTGAAAAGTGATATAACGCACTGTACAGCACAAGAACAAGTTTCCATCAAAGAACAGAAAAGCAAAGCACAACTTTTTAAACGAATTCACATACGTTTCGCCTGTTCAATTATTATAACAGGAAAACTGAAAAGGGATATGACATTGTACAGCACAGGAACAAGTTTCAAAAGAAAGAACAAAAAAGAAAATCACTAATTTGTAAACTAAATCACATGTGTGTCGCTCGCTCAATTAGGAATACAGGTAAACTGAAAAGAGTTATCTCGCACTGTACGGCACAGAAACAAGTTTCCATTGAAAGAACAGATACACAAAGCAAACTTTGTAAACTAATTCACATATGTGTCGCCTGTTTAATTATTATTAAAGGAAAACTGAAAAGTGATATAACCCTAACCCTAACCCTTACCCTAAGCCCCTAACCCTAACCCTAACCCTAACACTAACCCTAAGCCCCTAACCCTAACCCTAACCCTAACCCTAACCCCTAACCCTAACCCTAACCCTAACCCCTAACCCTAACCCTAACCCTAACCGTAACCCTAACCATATCCCTTACCAAGCCCTAACCTAACCCTAACCCTAACCCTAAACCTAACCCTAAACCTAACCCTAACTTGTTCCTAACAGGAACAAGTTTAAAAGGAAAGAACGTAAATGAAAAGAACTACTTTGTAAACTAAATCACATGTGTGTCACTCACTCAATTAAGAATACGGGAAAACTGAAAAGTGTTATCTCGCACTATACGGCACAGAAACAAGTTTCCATTGAAAGAACAGAAACTCAAAGCACAACTTTATAAACTAATTCACATATGTGTCGCCTGTTCAATTATTATAACAGGAAAACTGAAAAGTGATATAACCCTAACACTAACCCTAACCCTAAGCCCCTAACCCTAACCCTAACCCTAACACTAACCCTAAGCCCCTAAACCTAACCCTAACCCTAACCCTAACCCTAACCCTAACCCTAACCCTAACCCTAACCCCTAACCCTAACCCTAACCCTAACCGTAACCCTAACCATATCCCTTACCCAGCCCTAACCTAACTCTAACCCTAACCCTAAACCTAACCCTAAACCTAACCCTAACTTGTTCCTAACAGGAACAAGTTTCCATGGAAAGAACGTAAATGAAAAGAACTACTTTGTAAAGTAAATCACATGTGTGTCGCTCGCTCAATTAGGAATACAGGGAAACCGAAAAGTGTTATCTCGCACTGTATGGCACAGAAACAAATTTCCAAAGAAAGAACAGAAACGCAAAGCACAACTTTGTAAATTAAATGACATACGTGTCGCCTGTTCAATTATTATAACAAGAAAACTGAAAAGTGATATAACGCACTGTTCAGCACAGGAACAAATTTCCATCGAAAGAACAGAAAAGCAAAGCACAACTTTTTAAAGGAATTCACATACTTGTCGCCTGTTCAATTATTATAACAGGAAAACTGCAAAGTGATATATGACATTGTACAGCACAGGAACAAGTTTCCATCGAAAGAACAGAAAAGCAAAGCAAAATTTTTAAAGGAATTCACATACGTGTCGCCTGTTCAATTATTATAACAGGAAAACTGAAAATTGATATAACGCACTGTACAGCACAAGAACAAGTTTCCATCGAAAGAACAGAAAAGCAAAGCACAACTTTTTAAACGAATTCACATACATTTCGCCTGTTCAATTATTGTAACAGGAAAACTGAAAAGTGATATATGACATTGTACAGCAAAGGAACAAGTTTCAAATGAAAGAACAAAAAAGAAAATCACTAATTTGTAAACTAAATCACATGTGTGTCGCTCGCTCAATTAGGAATACAGGGAAACCGAAAAGTGTTATCTCGCACTCTATGGCACAGAAACAAATTTCCAAAGAAAGAACAGAAACGCAAAGCACAACTTTGTAAATTAAATGACATACGTGTCGCCTGTTCAATTATTATAACAAGAAAACTGAAAAGTGATATAACGCACTGTTCAGCACAGGAACAAATTTCCATCGAAAGAAGAGAAAAGCAAAGCACAACTTTTTAAAGGAATTCACATACTTGTCGCCTGTTCAATTATTATAACAGGAAAACTGAAAAGTGATATATGACATTGTACAGCACAGGAACAAGTTTCCATCGAAAGAACAGAAAAGCAAAGCAAAATTTTTAAAGAATTCACATACGTGTCGCCTGTTCAATTATTATAACAGGAAAACTGAAAAGTGATATAACACACTGTACAGCACAAGAACAAGTTTCCATCGAAAGAACAGAAAAGCAAAGCAAAATTTTTAAAGAATTCACATACGTTTCGCCTGTTCAATTATTATAATAGGAAAACTGAAAAGGGATATATGACATTGTACAGCACAGGAACAAGTTTCAAATGAAAGAACAAAAAAGAAAATCACTAATTTGTAAACTAAATCACATGTGTGTCGCTCGCTCAATTAGGAATACAGGTAAACTGAAAAGAGTTATCTCGCACTGTACGGCACAGAAACAAGTTTCCATTGAAAGAACAGATACACAAAGCAAACTTTGTAAACTAATTCACATATGTGTCGCCTGTTTAATTATTATTAAAGGAAAACTGAAAAGTGATATAACCCTAACCCTAACCCTAACCCTAAGCCCCTAACCCTAACCCTAACCCTAACCCTAACCCTAACCCTAACCCATAACCCTAACCCCTAACCCTAACCCTAACCCTAACCGTAACCCTAACCATATCCCTTACCCAGCCCTAACCTAACACTAACCCTAACCCTAAACCTAACCCTAAACCTAACTCTAACTTGTTCCTAACAGGAACAAGTTTCCAAGGAAAGAACGTAAATGAAAAGAACTACTTTGTAAACTAAATCACATGTGTGTCGCTCACTCAATTAGGAATACAGGGAAACCGAAAAGTGTTATCTCGCACTGTATGGCACAGAAACAAATTTCCAAAGAAAGAACATAAACTCAAAGCACAACTTTGTAAACTAATTCACATATGTGTCGCCTGTTTAATTATTATAAAAGGAAAACTGAAAAGTGATATAACCCTAACCCTAACCCTTACCCTAAGCCCCTAACCCTAACCCTAACCCTAACACTAACCCTAAGCCCCTAACCCTAACCCTAACCCTAACCCCTAACCCTAACCCTAACCCCTAACCCTAACTCTAACCCTAACCGTAACCCTAACCATATCCCTTACCCAGCCCTAACCTAACCCTAACCCTAACCCTAAACCTAACCCTAAACCTAACCTTAACTTGTTCCTAACAGGAACAAGTTTAAAAGGAAAGAACGTAAATGAAAAGAACTACTTTGTAAACTAAATCACATGTGTGTCACTCACTCAATTAAGAATACGGCAAAACTGAAAAGTGTTATCTCGCACTGTACGGCACAGAAACAAGTTTCCATTGAAAGAACAGAAACTCAAACCACAATTTGTAAACTAATTCACATATGTGTCGCCTGTTCAATTATTATAACAGGAAAACTGAAGAGTGATATAACCCTAACCCTAACCCTAACTCTAAGCCCCTAACCCTAACCCTAACCCTAACACTAACCCTAAGCCCCTAAACCTAACCCTAACCCTAACCCTAACCCTAAACCTAACCCCTAACCCTAACCCTAACCCCTAACCCTAACCCTAACCCTAACCGTAACCCTAACCATATCCCTTACCCAGCCCTAACCTAACCCTAACCCTAACCCTAACACTAAACCTAACCCTAAACCTAACCCTAACTTGTTCAGGAACAAGTTTCCAAGGAAAGAACGTAAATGAAAAGAACTACTTTGTAAAGTAAATCACATGTGTGTCGCTCGCTCAATTAGGAATACAGGGAAACAGAAAAGTGTTATCTCGCACTGTATGGCACAGAAACAAATTTCCAAAGAAAGAACAGAAACGCAAAGCACAACTTTGTAAATTAAATGACATACGTGTCGCCTGTTCAATTATTATAACAAGAAAACTGAAAAGTGATATAACGCACTGTACAGCACAGGAACAAATTTCCATTGAAAGAAGAGAAAAGCAAAGCACAACTTTTTAAAGGAATTCACATACTTGTCGCCTGTTCAATTATTATAACAGGAAAACTGAAAAGTGATATATGACATTGTACAGCACAGGAACAAGTTTCCATCGAAAGAACAGAAAAGCAAAGCAAAATTTTTAAAGGAATTCACATACGTGTCGACTGTTCAATTATTATAACAGGAAAACTGAAAAGTGATATAACGCACTGTACAGCACAAGAACAAGTTTCCATCAAAGAACAGAAAAGCAAAGCACAACTTTTTAAACGAATTCACATACGTTTCGCCTGTTCAATTATTATAACAGGAAAACTGAAAAGGGATATGACATTGTACAGCACAGGAACAAGTTTCAAAAGAAAGAACAAAAAAGAAAATCACTAATTTGTAAACTAAATCACATGTGTGTCGCTCGCTCAATTAGGAATACAGGTAAACTGAAAAGAGTTATCTCGCACTGTACGGCACAGAAACAAGTTTCCATTGAAAGAACAGATACACAAAGCAAACTTTGTAAACTAATTCACATATGTGTCGCCTGTTTAATTATTATTAAAGGAAAACTGAAAAGTGATATAACCCTAACCCTAACCCTTACCCTAAGCCCCTAACCCTAACCCTAACCCTAACACTAACCCTAAGCCCCTAACCCTAACCCTAACCCTAACCCTAACCCCTAACCCTAACCCTAACCCTAACCCCTAACCCTAACCCTAACCCTAACCGTAACCCTAACCATATCCCTTACCAAGCCCTAACCTAACCCTAACCCTAACCCTAAACCTAACCCTAAACCTAACCCTAACTTGTTCCTAACAGGAACAAGTTTAAAAGGAAAGAACGTAAATGAAAAGAACTACTTTGTAAACTAAATCACATGTGTGTCACTCACTCAATTAAGAATACGGGAAAACTGAAAAGTGTTATCTCGCACTATACGGCACAGAAACAAGTTTCCATTGAAAGAACAGAAACTCAAAGCACAACTTTATAAACTAATTCACATATGTGTCGCCTGTTCAATTATTATAACAGGAAAACTGAAAAGTGATATAACCCTAACACTAACCCTAACCCTAAGCCCCTAACCCTAACCCTAACCCTAACACTAACCCTAAGCCCCTAAACCTAACCCTAACCCTAACCCTAACCCTAACCCTAACCCTAACCCTAACCCTAACCCCTAACCCTAACCCTAACCCTAACCGTAACCCTAACCATATCCCTTACCCAGCCCTAACCTAACTCTAACCCTAACCCTAAACCTAACCCTAAACCTAACCCTAACTTGTTCCTAACAGGAACAAGTTTCCATGGAAAGAACGTAAATGAAAAGAACTACTTTGTAAAGTAAATCACATGTGTGTCGCTCGCTCAATTAGGAATACAGGGAAACCGAAAAGTGTTATCTCGCACTGTATGGCACAGAAACAAATTTCCAAAGAAAGAACAGAAACGCAAAGCACAACTTTGTAAATTAAATGACATACGTGTCGCCTGTTCAATTATTATAACAAGAAAACTGAAAAGTGATATAACGCACTGTTCAGCACAGGAACAAATTTCCATCGAAAGAACAGAAAAGCAAAGCACAACTTTTTAAAGGAATTCACATACTTGTCGCCTGTTCAATTATTATAACAGGAAAACTGCAAAGTGATATATGACATTGTACAGCACAGGAACAAGTTTCCATCGAAAGAACAGAAAAGCAAAGCAAAATTTTTAAAGGAATTCACATACGTGTCGCCTGTTCAATTATTATAACAGGAAAACTGAAAATTGATATAACGCACTGTACAGCACAAGAACAAGTTTCCATCGAAAGAACAGAAAAGCAAAGCACAACTTTTTAAACGAATTCACATACATTTCGCCTGTTCAATTATTGTAACAGGAAAACTGAAAAGTGATATATGACATTGTACAGCAAAGGAACAAGTTTCAAATGAAAGAACAAAAAAGAAAATCACTAATTTGTAAACTAAATCACATGTGTGTCGCTCGCTCAATTAGGAATACAGGGAAACCGAAAAGTGTTATCTCGCACTCTATGGCACAGAAACAAATTTCCAAAGAAAGAACAGAAACGCAAAGCACAACTTTGTAAATTAAATGACATACGTGTCGCCTGTTCAATTATTATAACAAGAAAACTGAAAAGTGATATAACGCACTGTTCAGCACAGGAACAAATTTCCATCGAAAGAAGAGAAAAGCAAAGCACAACTTTTTAAAGGAATTCACATACTTGTCGCCTGTTCAATTATTATAACAGGAAAACTGAAAAGTGATATATGACATTGTACAGCACAGGAACAAGTTTCCATCGAAAGAACAGAAAAGCAAAGCAAAATTTTTAAAGAATTCACATACGTGTCGCCTGTTCAATTATTATAACAGGAAAACTGAAAAGTGATATAACACACTGTACAGCACAAGAACAAGTTTCCATCGAAAGAACAGAAAAGCAAAGCAAAATTTTTAAAGAATTCACATACGTTTCGCCTGTTCAATTATTATAATAGGAAAACTGAAAAGGGATATATGACATTGTACAGCACAGGAACAAGTTTCAAATGAAAGAACAAAAAAGAAAATCACTAATTTGTAAACTAAATCACATGTGTGTCGCTCGCTCAATTAGGAATACAGGTAAACTGAAAAGAGTTATCTCGCACTGTACGGCACAGAAACAAGTTTCCATTGAAAGAACAGATACACAAAGCAAAACTTTGTAAACTAATTCACATATGTGTCGCCTGTTCAATTATTATAACAAGAAAACTAAAAAGTGATATAACCCTAACCCTAACCCTAAGCCCCTAACCCTAACCCTAACCCTAACCCTAACCCTAACCCTAAGCCCCTAACCCTAACCCTAACCCTAACCCTAACCCCTAACACTAACCCTAACCCTAACCCATAATCCTAACGCCTAACCCTAACCCTAACCCTAAACGTAACCCTAACCATATCCCTTGCCCAGCCCTAACCTAACCCTAACCCTAACCCTAAACCTAACCCTAACTTGTTCCTAACAGGAACAAGTTTCCAAAGAAAGAACGTAAATGAAAAGAACTACTTTGTAAACTAAATCACATGTGTGTCGCTCGCTCAATTAGGAATACAGGGAAACCGAAAAGTGTTATCTCGCACTGTATGGCACAGAAACAAATTTCCAAAGAAAGAAAATAAACTCAAAGCACAACTTTGTAAACTAATTCCCATATGTGTCGCCTGTTCAATTATTATAACAGGAAAACTGAAAAGTGATATAACCCTAACCCTAACCCTAACCCTAAGCCCCTAACCCTAACCCTAACCCTAACACTAACCCTAAGCCCCTAACCCTAACCCTAACCCTAACCCTAACCCTAACCCCTAACCCTAACATTAACCCTAACCCCTAACACTAACCCTAACCCTAACCGTAACCCTAACCATATCCCTTACCCAGCCCTAACCTAACCCTAACCCTAACCCTAAACCTAACCCTAAACCTAACCTTAACTTGTTCCTAACAGGAACAAGTTTAAAAGGAAAGAACGTAAATGAAAAGAACTACTTTGTAAACTAAATCACATGTGTGTCGCTCGCTCAATTAGGAATACAGGGAAACCGAAAAGTGTTATCTCGCACTGTATGGCACAGAAACAAATTTCCAAAGAAAGAACAGAAACGCAAAGCACAACTTTGTAAACTAATTCCCATATGTGTTGCCTGTTCAATTATTATAACAGGAAAACTGAAAAGTGATATAACCCTAACCCTAACCCTAACCCTAAGCCCCTAACCCTAAGCCCCTAACCCTAACCCTAACCATAACCCTAAACCTAAGCCCCTAACCCTAACCATAACCCTAACACTAACCCTAACCCTAACCCCTAACCCTAACCCTAACCCTAACCCCTAACCCTAACCCTAACCCTAACCGTAACCCTAACCATATCCCTTACCCAGCCCTAACCTAACCCTAACCCTAACCCTAAACCTAACCCTAACTTGTTCCTAACAGGAACAAGTTTCCAAGGAAAGAACTTAAATGAAAAGAACTACTTTGTAAACTAAATCACATGTGTGTTGCTCGCTCAATTAGGAATACAGGGAAACCGAAAAGTGTTATCTCGCACTGTATGGCGCAGAAACAAATTTCCAAAGAAAGAACAGAAACTCAAAGCACAACTTTGTAAACTAATTCACATATGTGTCGCCTGTTCAATTATTATAAAAGGAAAACTGAAAAGTGATATAACCCTATCCCTAACCCTAACCCTAATCCCCTAACCCTAACCATAACCCTAACACTAACCTTAAGCCCCTAATCCTAACCCTAACCCTAACCCTAACCCTAACCCTAACACTAACCCTAAACCTAACCCCTAACCCTAACCCTAACCCTAACCCCTAACCCTAACCCTAACCCTAACCGTAACCCTAACCATATCCCTTAACCAGCCCTAACCTAACCCTAACCCTAACCCTAAACTTAACCCTAAACCTAACCCTAACTTGTTCCTAACAGGAACAAGTTTCCAAGGAAAGAACGTAAATGAAAAGAACTACTTTGTAAACTAAATCACATGTGTGTCGCTCGCTCAATTAGGAATACAGGGAAACCGAAAAGTGTTATCTCGCACTGTATGGCACAGAAACAAATTTCCAAAGAAAGAACAGAAACGCCAAGCACAACTTTGTAAATTAAATGACATACGTGTCGCCTGTTCAATTATTATAACAAGAAAACTGAAAAGTGATATAACGCACTTTACAGCACAGGAACAAATTTCCATCGAAAGAACAGAAAAGCAAAGCACAATTTTTAAAGGAATTCACATACTTGTCGCCTGTTCAATTATTATAACAGGAAAACTGAAAAGTGATATATGACATTGTACAGCACAGGAACAAGTTTCCATCGAAAGAACATAAAAGCAATGCAAAAATTTAAAGGAATTCACATACGTGTCGCCTGTTCAATTATTATAACAGGAAAACTGAAAAGTGATATAACGCACTGTACAGCACAAGAACAAGTTTCCATCGAAAGAACAGAAAAGCAAAGCACAACTTTTTAAACGAATTCACATACATTTCGCCTGTTCAATTATTATAACAGGAAAACTGAAAAGTGATATATGACATTGTGCAGCACAGGAACAAGTTTCAAATGAAAGAACAAAAAAGAAAATCACTAATTTGTAAACTAAATCACATGTGTGTCGCTCGCTCAATTAGGAATACAGGAAAACTGAAAAGTGTTATCTCGCACTGTATGGCACAGAAACAAGTTTCCATTGAAGGAACAGATACACAAAGCAAAACTTTGTAAACTAATACACATATGTGTCGTCTGTTCAATTATTATAACAGGAAAACTGAAAAGTGATATAACCCTAACCCTAACCCTGACCCTAAGCCCCTAGCCCTAACCCTAACCCTAACCCTAACCCTAACCCCTATCCCTAACCCTAACCCTAACCACTAACCCTAACCCTAACCCTAACCGTAACCCTAACCATATCCCTTACCCAGCCCTAACCTAACCCTAACCCTAAACCTAACCCTAAACCTAACCCTAAACCTAACCCTAACTTGTTCCTAACAGGAACCCCTAACCATAACCCTAACCCTAACCCCAAACCCTAACCCTAACCCTAACCGTAACCTTAACCATATCCCTTAACCAGCCCTAACCTAACCCTAACCCTAACCCTAAACCTAACCCTAAACCTAACCCTAACTTGTTCCTAACAGGAACAAGTTTCCAAGGAAAGAACGTAAATGAAAAGAACTACTTTGTAAACTAAATCACATGTGTGTCGCTCGCTCAATTAGGAATACAGGGAAACCGAAAAGTGTTATCTCGCACTGTATGGCACAGAAACAAATTTCCAAAGAAAGAACAGAAACGCAAAGCACAACTTTGTAAATTAAATGACATACGTGTCGCCTGTTCAATTATTATAACAAGAAAACTGAAAAGTGATATAACGCACTGTAGAGCACAGGAACAAATTTTCATCGAAAGAACAGAAATGCAAATCACAACTTTTTAAAGGAATTCACATACTTGTCGCCTGTTCAATTATTATAACAGGAAAACTGAAAAGTGATATATGACATTGTACAGCACAGGAACAAGTTTCCATCGAAAGAACAGAAAAGCAATGCAAAATTTTTAAAGGAATTCACATACGTGTCGCCTGTTCAATTATTATAACAGGAAAACTGAAAATTGATATAACGCACTGTACAGCACAAGAACAAGTTTCCATCGAAAGAACAGAAAAGCAAAGCACAACTTTTTAAACGAATTCACATACGTTTCGCCTGTTCAATTATTACAAAAGGGAAACTGAAAAGTGATATATGACATTGTACAGCACAGGAACAAGTTTCAAATGAAAGAACAAAAAAGAAAATCACTAATTTGTAAACAAAATCACATGTGTGTCGCTCGCTCAATTAGGAATATAGGAAAACTGAAAAGTGTTTTCTCGCACTGTACGGCACAGAAACAAGTTTCCATTGAAAGAACAGATACACAAATCAAAACTTTGTAAACTAATTCACATATGTGTCGCCTGTTCAATTATTATAACAGGAAAACTGAAAAGTGATATAACCCTAACCCTAACCCTAACCCTAAGCCCCTAACCCTAACTCTAACCATAAACCTAAACCTAAGCCCCTAACCCTAACCATAACCCTAACACTAACCCTAACCCTAACCCCTAACCCTAACCCTAACCCTAACCCCTAACCCTAACCCTAACCCTAACCGTAACCCTAACCATATCCCTTACCCAGCCCTAACCTAACCCTAACCCTAACCCTAAACCTAACCCTAACTTGTTCCTAACAGGAACAAGTTTCCAAGGAAAGAACTTAAATGAAAAGAACTACTTTGTAAACTAAATCACATGTGTGTTGCTCGCTCAATTAGGAATACAGGGAAACCGAAAAGTGTTATCTCGCACTGTATGGCACAGAAACAAATTTCCAAAGAAAGAACAGAAACTCAAAGCACAACTTTGTAAACTAATTCACATATGTGTCGCCTGTTCAATTATTATAAAAGGAAAACTGAAAACTGATATAACCCTATCCCTAACCCTAACCCTAAGCCCCTAACCCTAACCATAACCCTAACCCTAACCCTAACCGTAACCCTAACCATATCCCTTAACCAGCCCTAACCTAACCCTAACCCTAACCCTAAACTTAACCCTAAACCTAACCCTAACTTGTTCGTAACAGGAACAAGTTTCCAAGGAAAGAACGTAAATGAAAAGAACTACTTTGTAAACTAAATCACATGTGTGTCGCTCGCTCAATTAGGAATACAGGGAAACCGAAAAGTGTTATCTCGCACTGTATGGCACAGAAACAAATTTCCAAAGAAAGAACAGAAACGCAAAGCACAACTTTGTAAATTAAATGACATACGTGTCCCCTGTTCAATTATTATAACAAGAAAACTGAAAAGTGATATAACGCACTGTACAGCACAGGAACAAATTTCCATCGAAAGAACAGAAAAGCAAAGCACAATTTTTAAAGGAATTCACATACTTGTCGCCTGTTCAATTATTATAACAGGAAAACTGAAAAGTGATATATGACATTGTACAGCACAGGAACAAGTTTCCATCGAAAGAACATAAAAGCAATGCAAAATTTTTAAAGGAATTCACATACGTGTCGCCTGTTCAATTATTATAACAGGAAAACTGAAAAGTGATATAACGCACTGTACAGCACAAGAACAAGTTTCCATCGAAAGAACAGAAAAGCAAAGCACAACTTTTTAAACGAATTCACATACGTTTCGCCTGTTCAATTATTATAACAGGAAAACTGAAAAGTGATATATGACATTGTGCAGCACAGGAACAAGTTTCAAATGAAAGAACAAAAAAGAAAATCACTAATTTGTAAACTAAATCACATGTGTGTCGCTCGCTCAATTAGGAATACAGGAAAACTGAAAAGTGTTATCTCGCACTGTATGGCACAGAAACAAGTTTCCATTGAAAAAACAGATACACAAAGCAAAACTTTGTAAACTAATACACATATGTGTCGCCTGTTCAATTATTATAACAGGAAAACTGAAAAGTGATATAACCCTAACCCTAACCCTAACCCTAAGCCCCTAACCCTAACCCTAAACCTAACCCTAACCCTAACCCCTAACCCTAACCCTAACCCTAACCACTAACCCTAACCCTAACCCTAACCGTAACCCTAACCATATCCCTTACCCAGCCCTAACCTAACCCTAACCCTAAACCCTAAACCTAACCCTAAACCCAACCCTAACTTGTTCCTAACAGGAACAAGTTTCCAAGAAAGAACGTAAATGAAAAGAACTACTTTGTAAACTAAATCACATGTGTGTCGCTCGCTCAATTAGGAATACAGGGAAACCGATAAGTGTTATCTCGCACTGTATGGCACAGAAACAAATTTCCAACGAAAGAACAGAAACGCAAAGCACAACTTTGTAAATTAAATGACATACGTGTCGCCTGTTCAATTATTATAACAGGAAAACTGAAAAGTGATATAACGCACTGTACAGCACAGGAACAAGTTTCCATCGAAAGAACAGAAAAGCAAAGGACAACTTTTTAAAGGAATTCACATACGTGTCGCCTGTTCAATTATTATAACAGGAAAACTGAAAAGTAATATATCACATTGTACAGCACAGGAACAAGTTTCAAATGAAAGAACAAAAAAGAAAATCACTAATTTGTAAACTAAATCACGTGTGTCGCTCGCTCAATTAGGAATACAGGAAAACTGAAAAGGGTTATCTCGCACTGTATGGCACAGAAACAAGTTTCCATTGAAGGAACAGATACACAAAGCAAAACTTTGTAAACTAATTCACATATGTGTCGCCTGTTCAATTATTATAACAGGAAAACTGAAATGTTTATAACCCTAACCCTAACCCTAACCCTAAGCCCCTAACCCTAACCCTAACCCTAACCCTAACCCTAAGCCCCTAACCCTAACCCTAACCCTAACCCTAACCCTAACCCCTAACCCTAACCCCTAACCCTAAGCCCCTAACCCTAACCGCTAACCCTAACCCTAACCCTAACCCCTAACCCTAAATCTAACCCTAACCGTAACCCTAACCATATCCCTTACCCAACCCTAAACTAACCCTATCCCTAACCCTAAACCTAACCTTAAACCTAACCCTAACTTGTTCCTAACAGGAACAAGTTTCCAAGGAAAGAACGTAAATGAAAAGAACTACTTTGTAAAATAAATCACATGTGTGTCGCTCGCTCTATTAGGAATACAGGAAAACCGAAAAGTGTTATCTCGCACTGTATTGCACAGAAACAAATTTCCAAAGAAAGAACAGAAACGCAAAGCACAACTTTGTAAATTAAATGACATACGTGTCGCCTGTTCAATTATTATAACAAGAAAACTGAAAAGTGATATAACGCACTGTACAGCACAGGAACAAATTTCCATCGAAAGAACAGAAAAGCAAAGCACAACTTTTTAAAGGAATTCACATACTTGTCGCCTGTTCAATTATTATAACAGGAAAACTGAAAAGTGATATATGACATTGTACAGCACAGGAACAAGTTTCCATCGAAAGAACAAAAAAGCAAAGCAAAATTTTTAAAGGAATTCACATATGTGTCGCCTGTTCAATTATTATAACAGGAAAACTGAAAAGTGATATAACGCACTGTACAGCACAAGAACAAGTTTCCATCGAAAGAACAGAAAAGCAAAGCACAACTTTTTAAACGAATTCACATATGTTTCGCCTGTACAATTATTGTAACAGGAAAACTGAAAAGTGATATATGACATTGTACAGCACAGAACAAGTTTCAAATGAAAGAACAAAAAAGAAAATCACTAATTTGTAAACTAAATCACATGTGTGTCGCTCGCTCAATTAGGAATACAGGAAAACTGAAAAGTGTTATCTCACACTGTACGGCATAGAAACAAGTTTCCATTGAAAGAACAGATACACAAAGCAAAACTTTGTAAACTAATTCACATATGTGTCGCCTGTTCAATGATTATAACAGGAAAACTGAAATGTGATATAACCCTAACCCTAACCCTAACCCTAAGCCCCGAACCCTAACCCTAACCCTAACCCTAACCCTTAGCCCCTAACCCTAACCCTAACCCTAACCCCTAACCCTAACCCCTAACCCTAAGCCCCTAACCCTAACCGCTAACCCTAACCCCTAACCCTAAACCTAACCCTAACCGTAACCCTAACCATATCCCTTACCCAACCCTAATCTAACCCTAACCCTAACCCTAAACCTAACCTTAAACCTAACCCTAACTTGTTCCTAACAGGAACAAGTTTCCAAGGAAAGAACGTAAATGAAAAGAACTACTTTGTAAACTAAATCACATGTGTGTCGCTCGCTCAATTAGGAATACAGGGAAACCGAAGTGTTATCTCGCACTGTATGACACAGAAACAAATTTCCAAAGAAAGAATAGAAACTCAAAGCACAACTTTGTAAACTAATTCACATATGTGTCGCCTGTTCAATTATTATAAAAGGAAAACTGAAAACTGATATAACCCTATCCCTAACCCTAACCCTAAGCCCCTAACCCTAACCCTAACCCTAACACTAACCCTAAGCCCCTAACCCTCACCCTAACCTAACCCTAACCCTAACCCTAACCCTAACCCTAAACCTAACCCTAAACCTGACCCTAACTTGTTCCTAACAGGAACAAGTTTCCAAGGAAAGAACGTAAATGAAAAGAACTACTTTGTAAACTATATCACAGGTGTGTCGCTCGCTCAATTAGGAATACAGGGAAACCGAAAAGTGTTATCTCGCACTGTATGGCACAGAAACAAATTTCCAAAGAAAGAACAGAAACGCAAAGCACAACTTTGTAAATTAAATGACGTACGTGTCGCCTGTTCAATTATTATAACAAGAAAACCGAAAAGTGATATAACGCACTGTACAGCACAGGAACAAATTTTCATCGAAAGAACAGAAAAGCAAAGCACAACTTTTTAAAGGAATTCACATACTTGTCGCCTGTTCAATTATTATAACAGGAAAACTGAAAAGTGATATATGACATTGTACAGCACAGGAACAAGTTTCCATCGAAAGAACAGAAAAGCAAAGCAAAATTTTTAAAGGAATTCACATACGTGTCGCCTGTTCAATTATTATAACAGGAAAACTGAAAAGTGATATAACGCACTGTACAGCACAAGAAAAAGTTTCCATTGAAAGAACAGAAAAGCAAAGCACAACTTTTAAACGAAGTCACATACGTTTCGCCTGTTCAATTATTATAACAAGAAAACTGAAAAGTGATATATGACATTGTACAGCAAAGGAACAAGTTTCAAATGAAAGAACAAAAAAGAAAATCACTAATTTGTAAACTAAATCACATGTGTGTCGCTCGCTCAATTAGGAATACAGGAAAACTGAAAAGTGTTATCTCACACTGTACGGCACAGAAACAAGTTTCCATTGAAAGAACAGATACACAAAGCAAAACTTTGTAAACTCATTCAGATATGTGTCGCCTGTTCAATTATTATAACAGGAAAACTGAAAAGTGATATAACCCTAAAGCTAACCCTAACCCTAAGCCCCTAACACTAACCCTAACCCTAACCCT